>NC_060280.1:12485041-12512651 GCF_021613505.1 Equus quagga
GGGGGGCGGGGGGGGGGGGGGGGGGGGGGGGGGGGGGGGGGGAGAGGATCGCCTGAGAAAAGACATAGGGCATGAGGGTATTTTTTTGAGGTGCTAGAAGTGTTCTAGATCTTCATGGGGGTGTGGGTCACAAGGGGGTATAAATTTGTCAAAGCTTAGCAAACCGTATACTCAGAATCTGTGCATTTTACTGTATATAAATTATGCTTCACTTTAAAAAAATTAAAAAAGGAAAAAAACCCAGTGAGGCATCAAAAGCTGATTGGAAGCTCCCTATTTAAGGGGGGGCCAGAATTTCATTGGGGAACCCCCAAAACATGAATTTCTGTAGTTTTTTTTCTCTTGGCCCAGCCAATTTTCGAGAAAAGAATCCTCTTTTTCTCTAGCCTAGGAGGCAAAGGCTTTGATGCCACCATCCTGGGAACCAATGTGGGGAAGAGGACAGGGTCCCTGTAGGCTTTCACTTCATCTCCCTGTTGCATCTTATTCCTCCTGGTGCCCCCAAGATCAAAGTCTAGAAACTCTTACCACCTTTCCCCTGCGAAATGAGCCTGGGGCAGTTGAGTGACCGCAGGGCAGAGGGAATCTGGGAGGTTAACGGCTCCATATATAGACTTGCAACTCATCCTCCTGTCTCCCTCCCACCACCCCATCTTCTGAGACGCCTGGAGCCTCCTGTTCCTGAAGCTGTCAACACGACATAGGTTGCTTCTCCTTGAACTTCTCCTCTGCAGGCATCAGCTGTCAACCTCTGCTCCGCAAGGTCAGTTCCTACACATCTACCCTCATTCCTTCTTCAAAACTATTGACCCATCTCATGCCACCAACACTCCCACTCCTGTTCTCTTTGTCCCTAGGGATTTATACTTTTTTAAACTCCATTACCAACATTTCATTGTGGTTGTGGGAGGAAACAGTAAAAAAAAAAAAAAAAAAAGCATGTGCTTAATCCACTATGTTTTCCCTGAAGCCACTTAACCTTTCTAAAGCTTTGTTTTTTCATGAGTAACATGGGAATAATGACACCTTCCCCTCAAGGACATTAGGAGAATTTAATTATAGACCTGGGCACACTGCCTAGCGCCTAGCAGATACACAGCAGTGGCTTCTCGGCCCTCCTTTCCCTAGAATTGCATCAGACATCAGCGATGGGCTGGCTCACCACCTTCCACCTTCAACCCCAAGCCCTGTCTCTCGCCCCTTCCTGAGGGGTCATGCCTGCCGCCCACCGTCCGCTCCTGGCCCTTTGCAGACTTTCCTGCATCCATGAGCACCTGCTGTGAGCCCCCCCCCCCCCCCCCAACCCGCCCCAGAGAGGAGCATGCAGAGAGGAGCTTTGGCCTCTGTCCTCGAGGTGCCCTCAATCTGTGGAGCATCCTCGTCTTACCTGTTAGGGAACCCTGTCCTTCCGGGATCCCTCAGGGGGCATTTGCAAATGCACAGAATCCAAATGAAGGAGGACAATGCTGTCTACTCATGTAGAGAGCTTACTCTGTGCCATTCTACAGATGGGCAAACTGAGACTCAGGGATGTTGACTAACTCATCCAGTAAGTAGTGGAATCAGGATTCAAGCATGACTCCAGAGTCCGTGCTCAAAATCACTGTGCTACACTGCCGAGCGGCCCCAGAGCCCTTGGCTCAGCACCAAGATTCAAAGAAATCTGGAGAGGCACAGAACGCCCCAGATGCCTGCAGTGGCCCAGGGTCATTTGGAGCAATACAGAGCACCTAGAAGTTCCTAGAAACACTATGGAGAGAGGCATGGGGCCCAGGGGCCCAGAGGTCCTGGGCAGGGTTGTTATGACAGTGCCCGGGCATCACTGGGAGCCCTATCCCAGCTCCCAAGAAGATGTTCCCAGAGGGCAGGAAGTGTCTGCCTTTCCTTCACAAGTTGAGACTGTGATAACTTCCCTTTGACAAGCACCCGTGGGATGTGTGTAAGCTCCTCATGGGGCATTTGATACAGCACATGAGCCACTGGGGCAGACACCCCAAGAGGTGATGAGGGCTCAACACCCGGAAGGGGAAGGAACAGTCTTACAGAGCGCTGACTACACAGAGCTGGGCTCCCTGTGGCCATTGTCCCAGTTAAATCTCACAGGAACCTGTATGGTGGGTGTTACCACCCTCAATTCACAGACGGATTCAGAAAATTAAGTGACTTGTCTGGCGTCACATAGCTAGCGGCAAACATTAAGGTAACTGGGTTGGGGGCCTGACGGCCCCACCCCCACCCCTTTGGCCCTGGCCCTTGGATGGTGGATGCTCTTGGCACAGCACCAGGACCTGGACTGAACTTCTAAAGGCCTGGAGCAGAGGAGGATTTTGGAAGTGCCCACTCAGACTGGTCCTGCAAACAGCCAGCGGGGCCTGAGAGACGAGAAAACTGATGCCCAAGTGGCCCTATAACTTGTCAAAGGTCACCCAGCCTGTTAGAGCCTTTGGAGCCTGGCACTGAAAAGGGAACCCCCTCTAGCTTTGAGATCTTCTGAGTTAAACTAACCCCTAGGGTCGGCTGATGCTTTAGAACCTTGCTCCTCAAAGTGTGGTCCCCAGACCAGCAGCATCGGCATCTCCCGGGAGCTTGTGAGAAGTACAGAGTCTCGGGTGAAGATCCAGGGGCACATTCACGTTTGAGGACTACAGCCTTAGAGACTACAAACCACTTTCGTGAAAGGGATCTTGCCGAATCCTTCATTCCCCAAGCCCCTCTGGGAGGGACCATCAACCCCCATTTTACAGATGAGGACGTGCTCAGAGAGGTCACACAGAGTCACTGGCAGAACCCAGCCCAGCTCTCCCAGTTCGGTCACCTCTCCCAGTTCCACCTTGCCTCAGTGGCCTTGCCATCATGTTTGGCAGCGAGTGACCCACAGTTCCCGACCCCAGAGGCCCTGGTCCTCCCTGTGCTTGGACTGAGAGGCAGCTTATGCACACAAGGATGGTGCCACAAGAGGCCTTCAATGAAAGACTCTCCTCACAAGCTCCTCTGGGGCCCAAGTGGCAGCAGGTGGTGTCTGCACCCTGTGAGTTGGGCCTAGGCTCCAGTGCGAGTTCTCAAGACCCCACAGGAGTCTCTTGTGGATACCCTTGCCCGGGAAGGGGCAGGCTCATTAGCTACATTGTGACCTCTGTGCAGGGGACCAGACCCTGGGCCTCACAGAGCTGGCACACTCTGGCCAAAGGGCAGGGTTTGGAGTGAGCTGAGTTAGGTTTGAGTCACAGCTTCTTGGGCAGACCACTTCCCTTCCCCTTGCCCCTGGCCTCAGTTTCTTCATCTGCAAAATGGGAATAATGATCCTCCCCTCCCCTCTCCCAGGGATGCTCTGAGATTGAAGGAGATAATATCAAATTGTTTTATAAATAGTAAAGCTCTGACTGTTCCTTCCTCTTCCCACCTTAGAGGCCTGGCCCTCATTTCACTTCCCCTGGTGGCCAGGCCTGGGCCAGGGCTCCCAGCTGACCACTGGTCTCGGCACAGGCTAAAGGACACAGCAAACTGCTGCCCAGTCACGGGATGAGGCGCCCACTGTCTTCTCAGCCCAGACCTGAAGCAAGACCAGCACCAGGAATGAGAACTGGCAGAGGGGGGCGCTGGGACCCTGTCGCCACCTAGGCGTACGGAGCACCCATGAGGCACCCTACCAGACTCAGCATGTGCGGACCTCTCAACTTTAATGGTGGTGCCGGGCACCCAGGAGGGAGACGACTTCCACTGGCTGAGGCCTTTCTTTTTTGAGTATTATGGGACACCAGCCCTCCATCTGGTCTGAATTTTGCAGGGAAAGAGGCTGACAGCTGAAGCACGGGAAGTCTTTCATGGTCTCCAGCCCATTAGACTTCTAGAGCACACGAGACACCCCACCCAGTGCTTCCAATTCAGCATCTCATTTAATCCTCACAACAACCTGCTGAAGTGACATTATTATTATTATTATTATTATTATTCCCATTTTACAGATGAAAAACTGAGCCTCAGAGAGGCCAGGCCCCTTCCCTGTCCAAGGCCACACATTGGCAAGCAGCAGAGCCAGTAGAATTTGCTCCAGGTTGGCTCGCCATGCCCCTGCTCTTTCTCAGATTCCTCGCTGGCATTACGTTGTCACTGGCCAGCCCTGGGCTAGTGCCTCCATGCAAGCCTGTGTGAGGTCTTCCCTGCCCCTCCTGATGGTCCCTGGTTCTGCCAGCCTCCAGGAGTGGGAGACCGTGGCAACATGGATACACACCCTTGGGGACAGGCGCATCCTGAGAGGCAGGGGCCACGGGCTGGCACGCTCAGGTTCAGCAGCTGCTGCTCACATGTCCTCTCTCTGCTCAGCTCGGGGTCCGTGTGCTGGTCACTGCAGTTCACGAAGACCTGGCCTGCTGGGCAGGCAGCAGCTGGAAGAGGAAAGGGTGGGTGCTGAAAAGAGCGTGGACACTCAGCAAGATGCTTGGAACACCTGGGCCTGGGGGAGGACTCCTGGGCGGCAGGGGTGGCCAGGGAGACCTAGAGAGCCGGCATCTGGGGAACTCAGGGAGAGAGGGGACTCTGATGCTTTCTCAGGCCCGGCCGCTCCTGAGGCATTCCCTGGGCTCCCAGATGCACATCATGGGGAGCAGGAGGGATGCATGCTGTCACACAGCAGGACAACCACCGCCACTGCCAGTACCAGTTACTGAACATGTCCTCTCCACCAGGTACTACTCCAGGTACTTCAAGGGCATTTTCTTATTTAGTCCTGCAACAACTCTCTGTGGTATTTTCGTCCCCCATTTTCCCATATAATGGAGAGAGGCCACTTCTTCTTTCAAAAGGCAAGATCAAGCAAGAGGAAGCGCCCCAGAGGATCTGGCAGAGGAGCCAGAAAGAAGACAGTCATGAGTGTGGCAGGGTGGCCTGAGGACTTTTAACACAAGGAAGTCAATTTCCCATTACCTATACAACAGTCTCCCTTTATCTGCAGAGGACACATTCCAAGACCCCCAGTGGATGCCTGAAACCGCAGATAGTAGCAAAACCTACAGCAATCACCCCCTTATCCGCGGTTTTGCTTTCATCATCCGCGGTTTGGCCATCCAGGGTTAACTGAAACCGCGGAGAGTGGAGGGCACATTCATACCTGTGTGAGTGAGGTTTGTTCAGAAAGATCAATACAAGGAGCTGAGTTCTATGCCCAGCTGGAGATGGAGCAGAAAGGAATAGCACAGGAGAGGAAACGAAAGTCCCAAAGAAGCAGAAATCTGAAGCCACAAGCTACAAAAAGAAAAACACTCTTAGGAATATATATATGGATCATGGGGCGAATGTAGGAATCTGAGTTATATACAAAAGAGGAAGTGAAGGCTCAGAGGGAGAGGTGAAGTGAGGTACCCAGGGCTGCACAGCTAGTGAGGGCTGGGCAGGATTTGAACCCAGGGCTGCCTGACTCTGGAGGCCCTGTTCTTTGCCACCTGCATATGATTATTCTCCCACCCTCTCTGTGCCACTCCCTGTCCTTAGTGGCCTCTCCCACCCCAGGAGGCCCTCCCTGAAGGCTCCAGCCTCCTGCTCTACCACCTCCAAGCCCCTCACAGGCTGACCCAGCACCCTGCCAGCCCACCCCCACCTCCACTGCCTGGGAGAGTCTTAAAGGCCCGCCCGTGCTCCCCATCTCTGTGACCCCACGTCCAGCGCTGCGCCAGTAGAGAGTCAACCTCAGGAGACATGTGACGGCTCAGATCAAGGAAAACCAGGACCCAGGGGAGGCCAAGCGACTGTCCAGACACCCTTGCTGGTTGCCCCTGCGGGAGACAGTCTCAGCCTCTCCTCAAGAAGCAGGAGGGACAGCCAGAAGGGTGGGGCAGAGATTGGGACAGGATTTCTGGGTGCCACCCTCCAAGATGGAGCCTTTCCCGAGAGAGAAAGGAATACAGAAGACTCAGCGTGAGGCATGATGCGGGTGAGCTCTCCCCGTCCTGGTCTGTCCTCAAGTTCCCCCCTCACCTCTCCGTATCCCCACTACCATGGGGGAGCCCCCAGAAGAGCCCATCCCCTTCCAGCCACCCTTACCTGGGGCTCTGCTATCACAGCTCATGACTCCATCTCTGCAGTGGCTGCAAAAAGAGAGAGAGAGGGTGGCACCAGGGTTAGCCGACCCAGTCACTGCAGAGCCCAGACACGGAACCCCGGTCACTGCAGAACCCGGCGTCCCTGAGTCGCTGCACTCAGAGCACTGCAGGGTTCAGACAAATACCCCCACTTCTGTCCCTGGTCCCCGCACAGAGGCAGGGGTGGGTGTCGTTTCATGGTAAGTCCTGCTCAGCTGCATTTTCTTCAGTCAGCAACGTCCAGTTAGAGAGAGGACAATAATGTTGTTACCTAGGGAGCTCACCAGTGGCCCAGAGATGGGATGTCGCTGTCTCCAGGGGGGTAGTCCACTCCTTGGAAGTGGCAGGAACACTGGTTCCTATAAAGCCCGGGGAACAGAGAAAGGTGAGCCGACTCAGAAGCTGGGGCAGGGACTGCCAAGGACAGGGACCCCACCCCTCAGCCAGCCAGGCGCATAAGGACACAGAGAGAAGTAACAGCAACTACTCTGACATGTGACACTTCTCTATGGAGTGAGGAAGCCAGCGTGGCACCGGGACAGAGGTCAGGGCTGGGTCCCAGATTCGGGGGCCAGCCACCAAGCTTAGACAAGAACATGCCCACAGCCCGGCCTCGGGACTGTCCCCTCATCACCTCTACTGGGAGCACTCTTCCTTCAGGTCTCTGCTCAAATGTCACCTCATCAGAAAGGCCTTCCTTCCAGCTCACCTCATATGACACAACAGTAGCCCCTCCCCGCCCCCAGGGTCCCCTGTCCTCACGCTGCTCTATTTGGCTTTGTGGCTCTTGTTCTCACCAGACCCCTCAAGTGTCTATCTTATTATCTTATTATCTGCCTTATCTTATTATCTGGCTTATTATCTGCCTCTCCACCTAGAAGGGGAGCTCCCCAGGACAGGATTCTGTTTTGCTTGTTGCTGAACTCCCAGGGCCTGGAAATATCTGGAACTTAGTGAGAAGTCAATAAATATTTGTGGCAGAAGAGGGAGATGAGGGGAGAGACGGTCCTGGCCCTGTGGGGTTGTTCCCTCTTGTGGGCAAGCCGGCTGGAGTGGCCTGAAGAACCAGAGTGGAGGCAAGAGGCCTGGGAGTGGGGAGGGGTCCAGAGGAGGGAGCCCACCCATGAAGGTCTGCCCTGCGACCGTGAGATGAAGTAGGGACAGGAGAGGCCCAGGCAGGCTCCCCTGTCTCCGGTGCCTTGGAGACCCCCAGCCTCCTCATCACCTGACACAGGGGTCAAGACAGCCCGCTCACCTGGGGACACAGAGGTCAGTGTGGGTATCCAGATAGGTGTCCGGTGGGCAGGCACAGCCCTCCACACACTCGTCCCTGCTGAGGTCACTGCCACCATCAACCCCACAGGCCTCAGGGCTGGCCAGGTCCTGGCAGGTTTGTCCACACAGGGCCACGCAGGGGCTATATTCCTTGGTGGCCTCACAGGACAGTGCTGTAGTAGGAAATGGAACTGTGCTTTGTCTCCCTTGTCCCCACAACCCTGTGGGGTGGGGTCATCATCCTGATGAGGAAAACTGAGAACCAGAGAGGTTAAAACACTTGCCCAAGGTCACATGGCAGGTCAAGGTCAGAGTTGGGATTTGAACCCAGGTCTGACCTTAGCATCCCGCTGTCCCCACTAAACCAGATGGCAGAGTGGCAAGAGTGGAACCAACCTCCCAAGTTCAGCCTGGCTCCTGCCATTGGTGTTTCTTTTTCTGCAGGGCATTCCTTTGAGGTAGTGATATTGGGGGAGGGGTGGAGGTCACCGCCCCCTGACAGCCCTACACCCACCCCATCACTCTCACAAACACCTGTACACGCACAGGTGTGTATTACACACCCTTCTGCACCTCTCACCTCTATGGCTATAACACACGCGGGCTGTGAAGATCAATTGTGCCCCCTCTAGCAGCCTCTCGGGGGCCCTCTGTCCAAAGACTCAGAGCTGCCCTCTTCTCACCTGGCCATGCCCCCTCCCCGGGGTCTCCCACACCCAGTCAGAGGCAGCAGATCCGCTGAGTCTGTCAAGCTCGGTTGTTCTCACCTAGGCTGCACGTCAAAGCTACCTGGGAGCTTTTAAAGATGCTGATATCTGGCCCCCACTGCCAGACACGTTGCTTTCATTGATACTGGATGTGACCGGATATGGATGTTTTTTAAAAGTTCCCATGGTGAGTCCAACATGCAGCTAGGGTTAAGAACCACTGGTCTTGTCCAATCACCTCTGGAGAAACTTTGACTCAGAAAGGGGCAGGGCCTTGCCAGGGACACACAGCAATTACCTGGAAGGCTGCAGACCTCCTGACACCCAGTATTGTGCCTCTTCCATTTATCTAACAAACATTTGCTAAAAGCTTACTGAGAGTGGGGCCCTGTGCTCGAGCTGGGGGCACAGAGACAACTAAGACGTGGGGAGGGGCGTGGCCTGGGGTGGAGTGGGCCCCATGCACCTGAGGGCCACGGGAGCCAGCGATCCTGAGGAAGCTCACTGTGGCTGCAATGAGAAGAGGCTGTAGGGAAGCCTACTCGGTAGCTCTGACAAGGGGGTGGCCATGGAGGTGGTGAGAAGCGGGTGACTTTGGGATTGACAGGACTGGTGATGGACTGAAGGTGAGGGTAAGAGAGAAGCAGTCACATGTCACACATCCCAGGAGGAGAAACAGTTTGTGAGGAAGGGTGCCAGGTTGGAGGAGACTGTGGGATGGCCTGGGGTTGGCAGGGAGCAGTGCACGGAGGGGGCAGGTGGACTCGGGGCTGGGGCTTGGGCAGGCCGGGCACTCACCACAGGCGGGCAGGCGCGCACGGAAGGGCACAGGGAGCCCATGGCGCTGGCACAGGCGGGCATAGTGGGCCAGCGTGGCACACAGGCAGGGCTGCCCGCAGCGGCAGGCGTCCCGGCGGCACTGCTCGAAGTAGGGCACAGGGCTCAGGTAGGCGGCGCAGGGCGCAAACAGCTCGCCCGTGAGCACGCTGCAGGACTGCACCGCATAGGAGGCTGGAGGCAGGACAGGGGTCGGGGCACATGTCTGGTTTGCTGGTGCCCCAGGCCCCAGCCTCTTCCTCCCTCCCGAGAGCTCAGGGGACTGTGTGGGTGGGAGTGTGTGTGCGCGTGTGTGTACGTATGTACATGTGCACATGCATTCACGCAATGCATTCCAGCTTGTGCCACCAAGAACCCATATTGATGGAAGGAGACACAGGAGTGCGCAGACAGACAGAAATCCCTGCCAGCATGGAGCTTACACTCTGGTCGGAGGAGAGCATCACCAAACAATTCAGAGAGTAAATAAGAAGGTGAAGACTCTAAGAAGAGAGAGAAGGCTAGGAAGGATAGGGAGTGTAAGGTGGGGCAGGAAGGACAATTGTGACTTTAAATCAGGTGGTCAGGAGGCCTCAGTGGGTGGATGATGCTTGAGCAAAAACTTGAAAGAGGTGAGGGAATGAGGCACGTGTTTATGAGGGAACAGCATTCTAGGTGGAGGGAACAGCAAGTGCAAAGCCTGGAGAAGAGAGCAGAACTGGCCGTGTAGGAGGAACGGCAAGGATGCCAGTGGGGCTGGAGCATGGTGAGGGGCAGAGGAGGAGGAAGCAAGCTAAAGGGATGGGCAGAGAGTGGAGGGCCTGGGGGGCCACTGTGAGGACTTGGACTTTTGCCCTGAGGTGGGGGAGCCAGTACAAACGTGTGTGACAAATGTGACAGTGCTAGACTGTGAGGCTTCTCATGTGCCTAACCCTCCCCAGAAGGGGACTCCAGTCTCCTCCCTGCAGCTCCCCCTTTTCTGATCACTCCAACCCCATCTGACCAGCATCCTCATGCCCAGGGTTCCCATCCCCTCTCCCAAACCAGTCCCACCCACTTCCTCCCCTCTCCCCCTCCCGCCACCTCACCGGCTTGCAGGTGCACATCACAGGGGTCCAGTGAGGAGCCAGAGACCAGCGGCGAGCAGGCAGACAATGTTTTCCAAGAATTGCCAAAGAGTTGTGCAGTGCTCTCCGGCACACCCACTGGGGACCTGAAGCCATGGCACAGCCACATTCACACACTTGCTGGTGTGGACCCAGGCAAACATACAGCACACACCCAGGTAAGTACTACTTAGTCATGTATACACACACACACACAAAGCCCAAGCACGAGCACACACCTCAGAGGCACACACGCACCCACTCAAATATCTAACAGACATAGGCCCACATACACCACTTGCACAAACCCTCCACACACACACACACACACACACAGAACAAATATATGCCAGACATGCAAACAGCCAAGGGGGTGTAGCCAGTCACATTCAAACACATACAATTATGGATGTACACACACACACACACACACACACACACGACATTTAACAGGTTCCAAAGGGGTATAAAACGGGCTTGGGGGCACACTGTGCCCTGCCTTCACCATCCACCCCCAGCTCTTCATGTCAGAATGAGAGAAACAGGGATGCCATGAACCAAGTTTCGCTGGGTAAAGACTTCCTCCTCCCTTCTCCACCGGCAGTTCCTGAAAACTCCTTTGCCCTGTCTTTCTCTCTAGGTAGCACGTAGTCACAGAGGGGCAATAAAGGGAGGAAGGGGGAGAAGCATGTTTCCAAGACATCACCAGTCTCCAAGAGCCACCAAACCTAAGTGTAGATGGTAGAATGGAGAGAGATTACGGCACCCATGGAGGGTGGGGGGCAGGCTAACCCGCATTACTGCTCCAGGGAGCAGTCGGTTACACAGAGCAATATTTTCCCCCTGAGTTCACATTTAGGAGGGTGGCAAGCAGCCCACACACTAAACCAAGTCCTGCCCCCACCATTTGGGCCAGCTGCCCTGACATCAGCCCCACCAGGCAAGACACAGTAGAATGCTCCATTTAAAAATGTGCACGCATTGAAAGCTCTCAGCTTTTTCTCGTTCTTGTTTTTCTGACCAAATCTGAATTCTCATATCTGGCTCAAGAAGGTCTCTCCTGTTTCCTTCTGCATCATCTAATGTATGTAACTCGAAGGACTGGCCAGAACCTCCAGCCTTCAAGATGAACCCTTTGTTCTCCTTTCTGGAAGGTCGGACTCTTGTCCCCTCCCAAGTTCCTAAACTGTGTCCACGCCCAGACAGTCTTCCTCTCAACTCTCTGTCAGCCCGAGGGGATAGCCTTCCCCTGAATATTGGGAGGTTTGCAGGTGCAAACCTCAAGCACCAGGCAGGAAAGGTACGCGGGTGGACTGGCCCCGCGGGACAAAAAGAAGGAGTCTGGGCATCACTGGCTCACTGGGGGTTTACACTCGCCCAAAGGTGTTCACAGTCAATTAAAACAAAGAAAACCACGAGCCAAATCAAATCCAGCTTGAGGACCACCAATTGTAAGACCTCACTATAAAACAGCATTTCTGAAGGTATGGTCCACAGACCTCACATACTAGAATCTCAGTGGTGCTTATTAAAAATGAGATTCTCGGGCTCCACCCTAAATCAGATTGAGGGGTGGGACCCAGGAATCAGCATTTCAACCAGCTCCCCAGGTGAGTCTACACAGAGAAGACTCTGGACACTGCCTTGAAGAAACATACTTAGAGTTAAACGTAGAGGAATAAATACTCAACACTGCACGTCAGGCACCGCGAGAACTCAGGGAAATTTGGGAAAGAAGCTCTCAGGTAGCGCCTTCGGAAGCTCGGCCCTAAGGGGCTTCCTTCCCCCCTCCTTCGGGTTCCGGGGCAGGGGGGGCACGTACAGGAAGTCGTCCTGCGTGTTGCCGTTGAAGGTGCCGCAGAGGCCCACTGTGTCCTCCACCCATCGCTGGTCCACCTGCAGGTACAGCCGCAATCCTTCCCGGTCGTAGAGCACCCGCACACCCACGTTGGTCCTCACCCGCAGGAACACGGAGGACAGCCTCCGGATCTCAAAGGCATCTGGGCACAGAACCGGAAGGGGGATGTCGGAAGTTCCGCCAACGGGCACCACACCCACCGCCTCCACCTGCGTGACCCACTCCCACCCCCATACCTACCCAGACCAGTCTTTGCACATGGCCAAGCCCTGCCAAGTGGCTGGTTTGGGGAGCCGTGAGGAAACTCTGTTCAATGATGAAATCAGGACCCAGGGATTATCTACCATGGCAGCCCCAGCTGAGACATATCTTGTAGCATCAAGTGCCAGTTAAAGCTTTGCTTCCCTAAGGAACTGTTTCTTTCTCTAGCAAAGGAGATTCTGTAACTGCCCGTTCTTTTCACAATGGCCACCAGGATGCTCACAATATGATTTATATTCAATTATAGCGATTTTAAATTTTAGATTCAATTGTAGTGCATTTTACAGCCTTTGTGGCTTGCTTGTCTTTGGCCTCTTTATACCCCTTTCTCCCCCATTCCTTTCAATCTTGAGCCTATGTTGTTTATTTTTTATTTTCTCTGGTGCCATTTTATTTCTCAATAGTTTTGCCATTTTTGTTATTAGATGTGCTTCCTACGATCTACCACAAATCCCTTTTGGAATCAGACAGGATAATAAGTAATTAATAAAAGAATAGTGAGAGTAGGGATGGAAAACAGTTCCATTCGTATCCTAATGTTAGGAGATGCCATCATACTTCTATGAAGCCTATTGTCATGGAGTGGGGACAAAGACCATTTTATGAGTCCAGAGTCCACTTTCCTGGGACCAGGGTGCCCCCTGGCCTGATTCACCCAGCACTGGAATGTGAGCCCTTGCCCATGTGGCAGTGCCTCTGGCCAGTGGAGCCTGGAAGAAGAGGCCTAGGCAGCCAACTCCAAGCTAGCTGTTGTCCACCAAAGCCTTACCATCCATGTAGGGTAGGGTGACCTTGTACTGGTCAAAGAGAAGGACATCCCCCGCTTGGGTCAGGGTCACCTGCCTCCGAGGGTCCTGATGCAGAATCACTGACACTGACTGGACACAGACTCCATCCCGGTTCTGGAGAGAGAAAGGAAGGCCAATGGGGCAGGGTCAGTCTGTTTGTCCTGCTGGTCCCAACAGAGCCCTCCAGGAGCAGGGAGTCTAGGGCAGTTTGAGGCCAGGGGTAGGCTCCTCATAGTAACAGAGCCCCAAAGGACACCAGGGGTCCTCTAACCAAATGCCCTCATCTGAGGAATGGGAAGGCAGGGGCTCAGACTGGAGAAGGTTAGTGGCAGAGCTGGGATAATGCAAATAGCAATGACAGTCAGCTCTCAGTCTCTGCTCTGCTCTATGATGCAGAGAAGAGATGCACCCTGGATGGCCCAGGGGCTAGCCTCAGAAACAATGGCCTCCCCACTCGACTGCAATCCAGGACTTTAATTTCATCCATTTATGGGTGTTTATATAGCACTTTCCCATAGAGTATCATACTCCACTCAGAGGCAGGCAGGAAATGGGCTAATATTCTCTGGGCCTCAGGTTCTCATCTTTGAAATGGGTAGCTCACACTGGGCCCATTCAAACCTCCCTTCCACAGGAAGACATCCACCCAATCATACAGTGATGACATGACAGATAGAGTCCCTGCCCTCATTGAAAGTACGTATTCGTGTGGGACACAGATATTAAACAAGTAGTTACAAAGGAGGTTATTTAATTATTATTGTGATCAATGCTGCAAATAGGTATAGGGTGCTAGGAAAGCATATAGCAAAGGAACCAGACTTAGTCTGAAGAGGTAGGAAAGAGCATCCTAGAGAAAGATAATAATGTAAAAATAATCACAACAATAATAAAACTCAATAATACTATAATTTATTATAATAACAGCTAACTTCAGTAGAGTTACTATGTTCAGGCACTGTTCTAATCTTTTTATATATGCTTACTCACTTAATCCTCATAGTAGTCCTATTCAGTAAGTACTAGTAACATTCCCACTGTGCAGATCAGAGGCATGGGGAAAAAGTGACATTTGAGCTGAGGTCTGAAGGGTGCAGAGAAGCTAGCTGGGCAAAGGGAGAAGGGGAGGAGGGAAACTTCCAGGCAGAGGGAGGAGCCTGTACAAAATTCCCTGACACAAGAAGGCACCGAATGCATTCAAGGACATCAAAGAAGACCAGAGCGGGCAGAGCCCACTGGGCAAAGTGGTTTAAGATAAAGTTCAAGGGGTAGTTAGGGGCCGGCCTTAGGCTGAGCTTTGTAGTATTTTTGGACTTTATCCAAAGTCCAAAGACAACCACAGAAAATGTAACAGGAAAGGGATACAATCAAGCAGTGACATGAAATGATCAAGGCTTGAAACTTTTCAGAAAGACATTGTGCAACAAGCTACAACCTTCCTTCCAAGTTCCCTCCCAAGGGGACAGAAAATCCCCGAAGAGCTCAAAATTATTGTGTCTAAAATATCACCTCCTTTGTCAAACCCACTTATCTTCCGGTCCCCTCTGAACATGTCACTGGTGCAGGAAGAAAGCCTGTGCACCCTTTAGTTAAAGTCTGGGGTTCAAGTTCTGATGTCACCGAAAGCTCTGAGACCTTGAAGAACTCACTTCACTTATCCAAACCTCAGTTCTCTCCTCTGCAAAATAGAGATACAGCAATACTTGGTTGCTCTACCTGGTTTGACATAGATAAGCAAATGTGCCTGAAATACTTTGGAGCTTGCATTTGTCAAAGCTCAGAGAGCTTTACAGCATAAAGAATGAATCTTAATGTATGCAATTTAAAAAAATCTTGTAGGAGGTCAGGGGATCCCAGGATGGAATGCTGACTGTGACAAAAGAATCTAACGGTGTTATAAACATATGGAACAACCTCACTGAAAGGGTGCAGGGAGTGGCATTGACCTAAGTAACTTTGGAAATAAGTGGGCTTACACAGTGCATAAGCACTGTACTCTAGTTGATGAAGTTATTTCCCCTGGAGACATGGGACAATAATTCTGATACTCCTGTACATATATACTGGAAATGAGCAGTTAGATAAATACATGGCAGAAGGTGGAAGCCAGATTTCTGCCTGTTGGAGTGGGTATTTACAGATAAGCAAGGAGAGGAGGCTAGAATGATCCATATGGTAATGGATTGGAGTTGGCACATCAATGTGAATTCATGTTTAGCACATACAGATAGAGGGGAATATTTATAGAAATGTAGATGGATATACATTGATTATATAAGGATATACATAGGTTATACATGTGTTTCCTTTCTCTGTCAGCTGAGAGGGCCTAAAAGAAATGATACCCAGGTAGCCATGAGCACACCTAGTGCCCCAGATCTTGGTTTCTAATGCCATTCCCCAATAAAAGGAAACAAGAGAGCCTGGTAATATTTTTGCGGAAATGGCTGATTCTAGGAATGGGACAGGAAATATACAAGATGAGCCTGGTGCATCTTGTAGGACCACAAAGTAAAAAAGTACACGCACACACAATGATGGGGGCATGTCAAAGGGACAAGGAGCCAACCAAAAGACTGCCCAATAGCCAAGCTGGAATACTTTGAGTAAGAAAATAAAGAAGTATTGGATTATTATCCAAAGTATAAAATAAATATCCATGTGTCCATGCTGATAAAAATAGATGATTGAAAAAATATGTGAGGGAGAAAAAAACAAATCTCCTATGCAGAAAATATTCTGAATAATTTCTGTAGATTCTCTGCCTTCGAGGAGAGGGAACATAACTCCCCACTCTCTAAGTGTGAGCTACACACAGGGACTTCCTTTCACAGAGCACAGGATGGAAGGGGGGAAAGGAGTAACTTTCCAGTAGAGAACCCCGACAAACACGACCTCAGCCAGGTGACCAAGGTCAACATCAACAGTGGTAAACCACGTTGCTTGTATGTACCCTTGATTAGATGCAATGAAAATGTCACTTTACCTCTGATAGTCCTCCCCAAAAACCACAACGCTACTCTAACCATGAGAAAATCATACAAATTCCAATAGAGGGGGATTCTGCAAAATGCCTGACAGTACTCCTCAAAACTTTCAAGGTCATCATAGATAAAGTCTGAGGAACTGTGACAGCCAAGAAGAGCCTGAGGAGACACGATATCTCAATGTAATGTGGTTTCCTGGAGCAGAAAAACGACGTGAGTTTAAAAAAAGGAAAAGAAAATCTGAATAAGGTATGGACTTAGTTAATATTGGTTTACTATTTGAAACAAATGTACCATACTAATGTATCATGTTTAATAACAGGGAAAACTGGGTGTGGGGTATACTGGAACTCTATAGACTATCTTTGCATTTTTCTGTAAAACCTAAAGCTGTTCTAAAAAATAAAGGCTACTTAAGAAATACTTTGAAGGCTGTAAACACTACACTGATTCTGGGGTGGGTGTATCAGGAGGCTGGGACAGGCTTCCCGGACAACATCCAACCTTGGGTCCGGCTCAGCTCTGCCTCCTGCTGGCCGTGGGTTCAGGAAGGCCCCAACCCTCTGCAGGCCTGTCTCATCATATTTAAAATGGGGAGAATAATAACTACCACGCGAGGATATCTTGAGCCTTAAACTAGAGGTTGTATGCAAAAGTGATTAGTCAACGTTCAAAGCACTGTGCAAGCATTTTATCATCCTCCTCCTGTCTGTTAATGTCCTCACCCACCCCATTCTGTTCACCCAGGATTGAAACCACAACTTCATCTTTGACTCTTTCTGCTTCTCTCCCACACACTCTCCACTTTACCAGCCACAGTTAGTCAGCTGCCAAATCCTTCTGCTTTTGCCTTAATGTATTCTAGAACATTCCAACCTCACTGCTTTTCTCATATGATCTAATCCTCCTCGAGTGCCTGTCCTCTCTATCCTCAAACATGCATTTCTTACTTCTATTTATCTTTTTAGGCCCACTTTTTAGGTCACTCAGCTCCAATGCCACCTCTACCATGAGGCTTTCCCTGAGTCTTTCTTCCGACCTGTAGGAATATTTCTTCCTCCACAGAACACCCCACTTACAGCACTGATCACGTTGTGTCATATACTGAACAACCGACCTGAGGACATGACTGACTCTCCCATCAGGCTGTGAGCCCTAGGGACCGGGGTCTGATTCGTCTGTGTAACCCTCACCGTGCTCCACACAGGGCTGGCACAAAGCTGGCCCTCCTTCGGTTCAACAGCTTGGATGAAGTCACAAGGAGGAGACCTGGCTCGCAGTAAAAAGAACGCAGTATCGAGAGGTGCAGTCCAGCAGCGTGCAGGTTACCTCAGGCCGAGGCTGGCCGGCCACCATCAGGAACGTGGTAGAGAGGGTGCTGGGTAAGGGACCCCTCAGGTATTCTAAGACTCAGGACGCCGTGAGCAGGAAGGAGCCCAGCAGGGCTGTGTCTCTCTGCTTTGCCTTTTCTTTTGCCACCCTCAGATGTGACAGGAGTGACCTGACTTTTGAGGATAAGTATTCTCCTGACTCAGAGAGCAGTCAAGGGCAGGGCCAGGCTATTCTCTGGCAGAGAGAGGGGAGGGGGTCACTGAGGCCTAAAGAGGAGGAAAGCCCAGCCCCCCACCTTGTCCACAGCCCAGCCCGGGTTCCCAGGGCCAGGGAGGGCACCTTCAGCGGATGTCTGCTCCCACTCAGGACCCTCAGTGCTGGAGGCTGGAGAAGGCCAGGGAGGTGGGATTGGGGGGCGGTTGCCTTGACTGTGGGGGTGAACCTTTGCTCTGTTATGAGAGTGGAGCTTGAGTGCAGCCCAGACCAGGGCTTGTGGGTCAGCTCAGCACAGGCAACTCAGGGGCAATGCAGTCACCACTGAGAGACAAACCGACCCACATCTACGCTAGACCTGCAAGGTGGCCATTTTCTCGTTATGTTCACAAGTGGCTGACACAAGTCAGGGGTCACCTCCTCTAGGAAGCCTTTCCTGATCCACCCCCTCCTCCTGCCTGACGCCCGACTAAAACAAGCAGAAGTTCCCCCATGGAGATCTACCGGTACTTTCCACGTTGTCACAACTCCTATAACACAGTGGGTTATGGGGTCACTTGTCTGCCTCACCCACTAAACTGTAAGGCCGAGGAGAGCAGAGCCAGGCCTAGTTTATCTCCAATTCTCCAAGACCCACATAGCTTCTGGCACAAACAGATGTTCAGTGTTTGCTGAATGAATGAATGAATGAATACAGAGATGTTGAAGGTACAGTCCAAGGAAGCAGAGCAGATTAAGTTGAATTAGACCCATTTTAGAGATTTTTTAAACACTGAGGCCCAGGAAAGTGAGTGACTCTTAGCCAGCAGATGTTCTAGAGCCAGAACCCAGACTCTCGGCGCCTGGCTCTGCCCAGAGAGAAGAGACAGCAGGGTGAGTGCGCTGAGGAAAGACCTGGGGCCCTGCCCAAAATCCCCAGCCTCTGTAGGGGCAGATAGGGGCAGAGGGCAGGGGTGGCTGGCTGGATTGGGCCTGCGGTCCCCAGTCCTTACCAGACCACATGGGGCGTTCTGCAGTGTCACTGTGAAGGTGCCTGAGGAGCGGCTCTTGGCCAGGATGTACTGACACGTGGCAGGGAACGTGTACCGGCGGCCGTCAAAGGTCGTGAAGTGGATGTCGCCGGTCACTGAACATTCGGCTGAGGGGCAGAGAAAGGCAGCTGACCCGTGGGAGCTGCCCCACAGGGACTGCCTCTGCCCTGCAGGCTCTGAGCACGAGGGGGAGACAGCATCCCGTCCTCAGGAATCAGGGCAGTGTGGGAGCCCCGATCAGTGGGGAGACACAGCGCCGCCCCACAGTCCTGTCTGACGGGAGATGCAGCCCTGCCCTGGGCATCTCCCTCTGACAGGAGACCAGGCTCTGAGCGTGGAGGCCTGTCTCGCTCCAAGCCCCCAAGCTCGGGAAGGTCCTTAGAAATACAGGACCCCATGAAAAACCCTCCCTGACAAGGGGGGGAGCAATCTTAATCAGGCCAAGCGGCTCTGAGGAACTGAGTGACCACCCCCTGTCCCACCAGCAGGCCTGGCCCCGCAGAGCACCCCTGCCCAAAAGCTGTGAGGCTAGAGTAAGGGGCAGCGTGCAGGCGGGGGTC
Organism: Equus quagga; assembly: GCF_021613505.1. Taxonomy (NCBI): domain Eukaryota; kingdom Metazoa; phylum Chordata; class Mammalia; order Perissodactyla; family Equidae; genus Equus; species Equus quagga. The sequence continues at coordinate 12,504,047 of NC_060280.1, forward strand.
AGACGTACCTGGGCAAACAGATGTGCTGCACACCCACTTGCCCGCAGTGCAGGTGCTGAAACACAGAGATAAGGAGGCAGGGCTCACCTCCAGGCCTGGCATAGATGCTGGTGGACCACAGGGTCCGCAGAGCTCCTGCCCCCGCCCTCAGCCTTCCCATCTCTGAATGGGTGGTGGCAATTCCCCTACGGATTAGATCTAATGAGATCTCCTGCGACTCAGGGATGCTGAGTTAAGGTCCCCATGTTGTCAGGGCTCCCAGACCCCAGAAGGGCAGCCCTAGTGGAAGGCCCTGGAAGTCACCGCCTCTCTCCACCCCCAGCAGTGGACACAGACCAGGCATTGCAGTCTTCTTTCACCACAGAGCCAGTCGGGTACAGGGTCCCATGGAACTCACAGGGACACTCAGCTGGTGCCACGCAGCCCGCGTCCTCGAAGATCAGCCCTACGATGACAGCAAAGGCCCACTTAACTCACCCCTACTCCTGTTCACAAACCTTTCATGGCTCCCTACAGCCTGTGATAAAGATCCCCTCATCCAAGCTCTTTCACCACCGAGCCCGCTTTCAAACTTTCTCCTGTATAAATCCTTGGCTCAGGCCAGATCTGAATCCCCTCTGAGCAACTAATCTCACCTCCAGACCTCTACTCAGAGAACTACCCACCTCAAACAACCTGCATACTGACTAACTTCCCCCTCCACTCTTGAAAGCCTGTCACTGCATCTAGAACTAGCTTAGGAGCCACCTCCTCCAGGAAGCCTTCCTTGACAATCTCTCCCCCAACTGAATTCCTATCTCTCTTCTTGTCTGAACCCATGAGCTGGCCCTCATCACACTACACCTTAGACTGGAGCGTGCATGTAAGTGTCTTATCACTGCAACCAGACCCCCAAAGTCAATGAATGTATCTTTATATTTTTTTATCCCAACTCCCCCCCAGCCAAGTGAGCTGCACACTGTAGATGGGCTGCAAATTTATACACCGTGAAAAACAGTACATGGATGAATGTTTACACAAATGCATGTATGATGAGTGAATGAATGAATGACTTGTCCTCATCTATACACCTTAAAAAGCTCAGTCCTGATACAATTAAATACCCCATGAACCTCTCAAGAGCCATAGTTCCGCCACACCCTCACCTCCCTTAAGCCATTCATTCATTTATTCATTTACTGGTCATTCGCCTCTTCCTTCATTCATTCCACAGACAGGCATCCACTGAGCCCTTGCTTCACGCTCATCCATGCCAGGCCAGGAAGACGCTGACAGGCATCCACTCTGCCCCTAGCATACCATTGGGGCAGTAGCAGCCGTCCACACAGGCGATCTCGCTGTCCACGCAGGACGCCCGGGTCTGGCAGGAGGCGGGGCAGCAGGCGATGCACTCATTGTAGACAAAGCCCTTCTCCTTGCAGCGCACGGCTCGGGAGGAAGGGAGCAGCACGCCTGTCGGCTCCTTACTGGCCCCAGCTCTGCCAGGCCCAACACAGCCCCTTCCCCGGGCCCTGGGGTGGGGGTGAGGGAGCTTTGGTTTTCCTGATCCCCTAGTTCCCATGGGAACACTGGGCAACCAGGAAACTGGCGAGAGCCTGGGAGGCTCTGAGAACAACCCTCATCCTCCTCTGGGGCCCAGGCCAGGCCCTCCCGCTCTGAGCCTCAGTTTTCCCATCCGTCACATGAGGACGGGACCTCAGGGCTTAAAGCTCCGACAACCATGGCTCTGAGCGGGACAGGATGTTGAGCTGAGGCCTGAGAATGCCACCTCCAGCCCTGGGCTGCACCCCTCCCTGCCCAACCCTGGGCTGCACCTACTGCACTGCCGGAGCTGGGTCCTCCAGCCCTGCAGGGGCCGCCCCGCCTGGGCACACGCCCGGGCATACTCCGCCAGCGCCCGGCACCAGGTGGCTTCATCACCCACTGACCTGTGCGGGGAGACTGAGGGTCACCCTGGAGCAAGGCCCGATCTGCCCCCAGCCCTCCAGCCCCTCCAGAGACTGCCAGGGCTCAGGGCACCCCTCCTCCCCACACAGCTGGGAAAGGGAGCCAGGGAAGGCATTGAGGCATACTGAACCCCGACTGGAGGCAGGAAACCTGGGTTCTAGTCCCAGCGTTGCCACCAACTCGTGTGACCCTGAGGGGGTCACGCCCCATTTCTGGGCCTCGGTGAAGAGGAAGCCCTGTCCCACCCATGCAGATAAGAACTTCAGAGCTTTGGGAGGCCTGTCCATCTGCCTGGGATTATCAGGCTTAGTGGCCCACGTGCTGAGCCTCCCGCAATACTGGGAGAGGTCTCCCCACAACCCAATGCCGCCCACTCACTGCAGCTGCCTACTCACTGGCAGAGATCACTGGTACAGCTGGCCGTGAAGGGCAGAGGGCTGACGTAGGGGTGGCAGGCATCAAAGGGCGGTCGCAGCAGCGCCTCACACTGGTCGTACACACCCTGGGGCAAGGGCCGGGAGCGGAGCAGGGGCTTGCAGGGCCAGGCACAGCCCTCTGACTTCGCCAGTCCCAGATGGAACACCAACTCAGGCCCCAGAGAGAGAAAGAGGAGGGTGGAGAGGAGAGGGAAGGGACCACGGGCACAAACAACCCTGCGTCCCTGCAGCCGGTGGGAAACCAACCTAAGCCAGGCACTCAGGTGGGGGGTCAGGAGCCGGGGTGGGGGCTCTCCCCAGGGTCCAGACCTGCATGGTTCCCGGGCTCTGCTGCAGGCACGGTGGGCGAGGCGGGAAGGAGGTTGTGGGCCCTGGAGGCTGGTTGGGGGCCTGCGCTTGCCAGCTGTGCACAAACTCAGCCACATCATCCGTCAGCTTCCCTGTCAGGGAAAGCCAGCATGACCATGGGTAGGGGGCGGGGCAGGGGGCACAGAGGGCTCTGGGGGAAGGCAGGTGGAGCCACAGAGATGCCAAGAGTGAGGCAAGGAGTTGAAGAATCTGGCCTCCTGAGCTCCCATCCCAATCTGCATTTCCCAACAGATCCACTCTCCTGAAAAAGGTGATTGGTAATAAAAGTCAAGAATGCTCAGAACTTGCAATAGCTCCCTACTGCTCCAAACTCAGGGAAGGCGACGCCCTGCAATCAGAGAACTAGCATGTGAGCCTGGACAAGCTCCTGCACTGCTCTGAGTCTCAGTTTCCCTATATGTCAAATGGGGCCGACAATCCCATGAGACTATTGCTATAAAGACTACATGAGATGATGCATGTAATGTGTTCAGCATGTTCTGTGTGTTCAAAGGTGTCACTTCCCTCTTCAGGTCACAGTCAGCACAATTTGACCCTGCACCCTTCACTTTTACTTCTTACCACTCCTCTGTAGGTACCGTCATCTGCAGCTGGGCCCTTTCTCTTCCTGGCTCTCTCTGGCTCTCTGCTCCCTGCCCCCTACCCCTCACACCCACACCCACACACCTCGCAGGGTCAGTCCCATTAGATCCTCACACAACCCTGGTGAGACTTCTCATCAGGACTATTTTACAGATGAGGAAACTGAGGTCGAGTGGTTAAGAACGTGCCTGAGGCCGCACCCTTGATAGTAAGGGGCTCTGGCTTCCCACTAGGTCTTTAGTACCCTGACCCCAGGGTCCTGCCCCAAGGCCTCTCCCACCCCTCGGGCATGACCTGTCCCTCACCCCCACCAAGACCCCTCAGAGGTCACCCGCCTTGCACCTCACCATAGCTGGTCACCAGGTCATCCTGGGGGTCGGCATTGTTGTTCCCACACAGCCCATGGGTCCAGCCCAGGAACTCTGGGCTCATCTTGATGTAGACAGCCGAGGCGCCATCCCAGGCCAGTGTGAAGGCCGACTGATGCCGCACGAGGACGTAGCCGGCAAGCCGCTGCAGACGCACGCTCCCCATCACGTGTGGCAGCTGGACCCTGCAGGATACAGCCCAGAGCCTCAGGGCATCCACACCACCCCAACTAGCCCAGTCCCTTCACCAAAGGACCCACCGTCCCTTCCTGCAGGACCCATCATGTACACGGCACCTGCCTCATCCATGCAGCCACTGGTACCACAGGATCCGAGGACCCCACTTTCCCTCCCCGTGACCTCTTGGGGGCCCAGAAGTCCACCATTAGAGAGGGATTCCTTTGTCTTCAGAGTTTTAAAATTGCTTATTAAAATTGCAATTTCCCTGGCAGGGATAAATCTCAGAGTTCCCTTCTCCTAGACAGGAAAGATGGTATAAGCAGACACCTACTTTATTTTTTGTGTAGGGAGGGCAAGAATGGAGTGGGGAGAGAAAAAGCTGAGAGAGAAGAAGAACAGGGGGTGAAAGAAAAGACGCAGGGCCACAGCAATCTTGACACTGTCCTAGTTTTCTGGTACAGGGTTTCCTTGCCAATCTGGAATTTGGCGATTTTCAACTCAGCTGAAAGTCAGGAAAGGAAAACAATAGAAGCATCTAACCTGCCCAAACTGGTACCAAAAGATCCATACGCCAACCCTTATTCATAGGAGGAACCTTGGGCCTTCACTTTATGCACAGCCCCAGCAAGCGTGGTTACCCCATTTCCAGGTATGAAGCAGGAAACGAGAGAGGGGAGACGGGTCATTGCAGGAAGACCACTCACCCCCAGGAGCAACATAAAGGGACAGTGGACAGCCAGGGAATGAAAGGACAGTGAAGAAGAGACGAAAGAAAGATTTCAGAGAGGACCACAGTCTGGGGCCATTTAGGGTGGGAGCAACCAGTCCCCATTCCTCACGGGGCCCCCCAGCAAGGTAAGTGCTGGGACATCACTTGTCTCTGTCATCAGAAAAGGGTGAAAGCGTGCTCAGTATGTGCTCTGAGGAGGCTTGAACTGTGTATGCTCTATTCAGGAAGATTTCTTTCAAATTGTGGAAGAAAAAAAATGAAGCATTCTTATAGTGGTAAGCTCTCAGCCATCTAGAAAACTCTGCTATTTTCCTGAAAACCCACTGTCTGGAAACCCATGGGGCCTGAGAGTTCCAGAAAATCTCGAGGGACTCATCTTTCTGCAAACCCAGCAGATTAGAAACCCGGCTGGTCTGCCAGTGTGTTCCTGCCCTAATGGTGGAAACTCTGCTGTTTGCCCCCAGAAAACAATTTCCTTTAGGTTTGAGAAGGGCGGGTGCTCACCCATCCCCCACCACCAGTGCCAGCAAGTAGGAGCGCTCAGGGCGGAAGGTGTCATAGTTACCTCACGCCTCCATGGGTGACCTCCTTGGCCAGACGGATCTCCTGCTCGCCCGCCAAGAAGAGGCTGACAGACCTGGAGCAGGTGTAGGGCGAGGAGCCGCACTGCGGGTCGTTGTGCACCTGTTTGGGGGGTTCAGAGGCCAGTGTGCAGGGTCCTGCCACAGCCTGGCCCTGAGCTTTGGTTCTGGGCCCAGAGGCCCCTTGTTGAGCTTCCGCTAATGCTAATCGCCTGCCCTCTGCGTGCCAAGCACCCTTCCTCTGTGATCCCTCCCAGGCCCCACCACACCACAGGCAGGTCAGAGCTGTGATTATCTGCATTTCAGAGAGGAGGCAGCTGCTGCTCAGACAGGTGACACACACACAACCAGGGTGTTAACCCAGGTGTGATGGCTCAAATTCAGGGCTCCTTCCAGTACATTGTGCTGTCTCTTTTTTTCTGGATTTTTTTGTTTATCCATCCCAGGTCATCCAACCAGATAGAAAGCCCAGGTAGACACTCACACTATCTGACACTCATGCAGAACGAACACGCCTCCCTCACATATTCACTCATAGGGCACCCTCAATGCACACACTATAAACACACTCCTAGCACAGCCCTGGAGGCACAGTTAGGCCCTCCCCTGCACACGCAGACACACACAGCACTCCTGTGCCACCGTCACACACACATCTCCTCTGCCCCCTGCTCAGACAGAACCCATACCTCCAAGGCCATAGGACCCAAGGGGGTGGGGGGAGGCTCCCAGAGTTCAGGAAAAGGTCGCAAATGTGTCTCTTCCACGTGTGGAGACCCTTCCCAGGAGTGAACCTTCCACTAGATTACTCTTAAATGTGGTCAAGCAGGCTGGAGCCACTTCAACTAAAAGTGGGAGCTCTGAGAGCCACCCCATAGTCTAATCAAGTATTTTTCAAACTTTTTTGACCATAACCCACAGTAAGAAATATAAATATATACATAACAAATAAAACAAAAGTTTTACAAAATAATATTTACCCCATTAATGTGTAATGCATTCTTATAATATTTTCTAGTCTCTTTGTTTTTTCTTTTTTCCTTTTTTGGTACTGGTTGTGACTCATTAAGTTGATTTCATAATCCAGTCCAATGCGTGGCACCCAATTAGTCTACGTAATTGTGGCACATCCATCATGAAATGATGTAGTCATCAAAAACTCTCATGTGTGGTCCCCCAAGGTAGAGAGGGCAGAATTGGTCAGAGTCCCCAGCCCATCCAGAGCACGGTCCCCAGGGCCCAGGGCAGCCTCTTGGCAGGTCTCTGACTGAGACAGAAGGGGCATGCGCCGCTGGCAGAGGGGTGACACTGAGCACCAGGCTCTCCCCAAACTCCCACCTCTAGGCCCTAACTCAGTACTGAACAAGGTGACCTTCAGCAGAGCTGGCTCCCCAGGTCGACTTTTCTCCAGGTGGAGGTGTACTGACCTGCGCCTGAAAGTGACTCCCCATGCAACACATGGGGCAAGCGTGTAAATCAGGTCTGCCAGACAGGGAGTCACACACGTGTTCATATACAAGACAAACTTTTACTGAGCACCAATCCAGGTACTGGGAACACAAATGGAAAGACGTGGCCCCTGGCCTGGAAAGCCTACATCTGGTAGAGGAGACCAACCCAGAAACAGACCTCTGTAAGAGAAACGCAATGGCAGTGTAATGATGTGGAACTTTGGCTACACAGGGAAGAGCCCCTGAGCCAGCTCAGGAGTTCAGGGCATCCAGGAAGGCCTCTTAGAGGAGGTTTCCCTAGACTGAGTCATCCAGGGCTTCTATCATTTCCTCTGAGGCACAATGTTATTTCTTATCTCAGGTCCTTAGCATCCAAATTCCCTTTACCTAGAATGTTCTCATGTCCACCCCCAACCCCTGTGACCCTTCACTTGGCTCACTTCAATTCATTCTTCAGATGCCAACTTAAATGTCACTTCCTCCCAGAGGTCTTGTCTGACCATCATCCTTCCCAATAAGCAAGATTAGGTTTCTATCACATGTTCTTCCAGCATTTGGCGTTTCTCCCCTGTAGCACTCAGCTGTACTTGAAATGATTCATTTGATTTAATGCCTATTTTCCCCACTAGAATATAAGCTCTGTGATGACAGAGAGCACATCTGTGCTGTTGTCCACAAGGCCACCACCAAGCCTTGTACCAGGAAGAGTACAGGCATGCACTTAAATACTTGATGAATGAGTGATTGAATGAACGAATGGCCAGGGGCAACCAGGAAGGAGTGGGTGAGAGAGAACTGTGGAGCCCCCAGCTCCTTCCAGGAGCAGACTGTTTAACTAGGACAAGCAACGCCCAGGCCAGCTCAACCTCCAGGGCCCAGTGGAGGCTTCCAAGACAGGCAGGGCAGGGGAGACCTCACCTGGACTGAGAAGGTCTGCCCCTCAGGTTCATGGCGCCCCATCAGCGTGTAGCTACCCTTCCCAGAGAGGTAGTAGTAGAGGCCATCAAACGTCTCCACATGGTGCTGTCCCCACGCCCGGCAGATGCTGTCCCGTTCAGGGCCGGCATTGTACACTGAGCCAGGGAAGAGAGAATGCCTCTGTAGAGCTGCAGTGGGCATCAGTCAGAGACTAATGGAGTCTAGCCCTGGCAGGGCCACTCCCATCCCCCCCACCAGCCCAGGATCCCCAGACCTCATGACCACAGCTTTTCCTGAAACCATGGCCCATCCCAGGAGTGGGATGGAGCCCAGACCCACCCATCTGGCAGCGCGGCCCAGTGGCATTGAAGCGTCTGCAGTCACAGAAGGCTGGGTGCACACACTCACCACCGTTGAAGCAGGAGAACAAGTCTGTAAGGGAGACACAGAAGGCACCTCCCTATCAAGCCGAGATTGGCAGAACCCAGGGACGTAGCACCTCCCTCTTGCGAGGGCACCAGGCCCCAGCCCTCCCAGAGCTACACAGACCTCAGATCCCCATCACAGGTAGCCCACACATTCTTTAGGAGATAGCCTTAATGGGGGCACAAACAGTGCCTCAGATGACTGCCTAGCCCCCTCCCTGGTAAGTAGGTAGGGTGGGGTCTCAGAGAACTTACCTTCGAAATGCACCAAGTGGCCCCCAGGTCAGCCCACCTGGGCCTTCAGCTCCCTAAGCCAGAAGTTCCTGGCTGCCAGGCAAGGCAGGCAGAACTGAGCATATGGAGCCTGCCTATGGGGTTAGCAGGGAGACTGCTCGAGATCGTCAAGTACTGCTCTCCTCACTGCTCATAAGCTCAGGGGACGAGGCCAAGGCATAAACTGGGGGCTGCAGGAGAAGCCTCATACTTGGAACACAGTAGAGAGAAAGGCCACAGAGGATGAGAAGACAGAGCACAGCAAAGTGTGGTGAGGAAAGGAGCCATGATGTGAGAGGAGAGGCCATGGACACAGGACAGGGTGAGGGGAGAGGCCACAGACA
>NC_060280.1:12512661-12661813 GCF_021613505.1 Equus quagga
ACACAGGACAGGGTGAGGGGAGAGGCCACAGACACAGGACAGGGTGAAGGGCAATGGCACAGAACATAGAAAGAGGCCACAGAAGCAGGGTGATGTGGAGGAGACGACAACCACTAAGCACGGAAGCACAGCATCACTGGGATCAGAGACTGTGAGTGAGGAAAGCCACAGGCCCACGGTCATCAGAACAGGACACTGGAGAGGAAGCTCTCCTCAGTCAGCAAGGGGAAAGCAGAGTGGAGTTGGAGGCCAAGGCTTGGGACAGTGGAAAGAGGCCTCGTGCAAAGAAAGGAGGTCACAGAGGCCCCGAGGGAAGCCCTGACCTGCCGTCACAGGCCTCTCGGTGGGCCAAGGCCCTCCCTCGCACAGCCCACAGGCCACAGGGAGGCAGCCACTTACAAGATGGTGCACATTTGGCCCGATGCAGCCGCCTTTCCCAGGAAGACATGGCCAACGAGTCCAGGGCTTCAGCCTCCTTTTAAAGACAGTAGGAAGAGAAGGCGATCAAGGGCTGACCTCAGGGAGGGCAACCTTCCTGGAGGTTACAGCCCTTCCTGTCCATCACCTGGATGGAGGGAGGCCCCCTCGCCCTCGGTGCCCCTCCACCTCCCCAGGCCCATCTCCGAGAGGTATGAAGAGGTATGGATTTTCAGGCCTGCCCGAGGCCCAAAGGAGTGAGGCTGGTTTTTACCCTCCAAAGTGGCATCTTGGTGGCCTGACCACACCCCCTCCCCTCCATGCTCCAATATCCCCCAGTCTCCCCACCTCCTCCCCTCCCTAGTAAACCTTTGTGTCCTCCACAGCCCCACACAAAACCCCCTTGTCTGGAGAACAAACACAGTTCCTCCTCGCCACAGAAACCGCATGGGGCAGAGCTAAGAAACAAAGGCAGCCCCTCACCCCAGGGCAAGGGAGCATCTCACCCCACCTGCCACCCAACCTTCCTTTGGGGCTCTTCCAACAGCAACAACAGTGCCTCACAGATCACTACCCACGGGCCTCAGAACTCAGCTCCACGTCAGGACGCTCCCTGACACCACAAATCTGAGGAGGACACAGGCAAAGCATAGCTCAGAAACCCTATTTTCCAGACCAGAAATCCCAATGCTTGGTCTCTCGAGATATAAGCCATCTGAAATTAGGGCTGTACTGGACATAACATGCATTCAGTCACCACTGCATGGCTAACTGACTAGGACACCTGGCCTCTCGGAACTCCTGCCTAATGTCACCTGGACTGGGGCCCTGGGCACAGCAGTCTCTCCCTCTCGGAGCCTCAGACTCCTCATTTGTACAACTAACCAGAACTCTGTGCCCGGCCCCGGCCAGACGCACAGAACAGGATGAAGTCCCTGCCCTCACAGAGCTCGTGTTCTCGTTCCCAGGGCCAAGAAGGCACAAACCACACTGAGCGTGTTTGCCTCATGTGTCTTCCTCCCCCTTGTCATCTCCACAGCCCCAGACTGAATCCCCAGCCTCCAGTGAAGAACTGGGAACATAGAAAGTATCCAGAACCTTTGGTCCCCGAGCCCAACCCCAATCGTTGCCCCTCCTTGCTGGCCAAGTCTCTCCACCTCATCTCCGGGCACTCGTCCCCTCCCTCTCACTGTCCTGCTGACCCCCTGAGAGGTCACTGGCCCCTCCTCGGCCAGGATTCTCATCCCACTTTGGCCGTGGTTCCTGGGCCCTCCTGGACTCTCCTGACGGTGCAGACCCCAGGAGTCAGGCTTCCACCCTGGTCATAAGCGATCTCATGGGGCCTCAAAGACCACAGGAAATGGGAAAGAGCAGCGGGGAAAATGGCCAACACCAACGTCCCACGGGCCCCAGAGAGCCCAGTTAAACTTGGTCTTTGTATCTCTTCACTCTGCACCTCCACCTCCAATGTGGCCTCTGAGGCTGTGGTTAGAGGGCAAGACGGCCTGATCTGCAGAATCGAGGCCACTTTCTGGAGAAAAGTTTAAATCCTGTCCAAACGCTTAGCTTCACCTTTATGCGATGAACCCCTCTGACAATCCAGTGAAGCCTACAGGCCCAGTCTCAGAATAATGTTTATAAATATATAAAATAAAGTGTAAGATGACAAAGGACATTGACTATATTGCACTAAGGTTATAAAAATATTTTGTAAAAACGTGTGACAATAATATTAGTACTTCTTTATTAACACATTAAATAACAAGATCTAAGCATCAGGTCCTATCACTGCCAGAATTCTGAAGCAGTGAACATAAAGGAGAGCGAGGGACATCAACGCCACCTGTAAGGTGATATGACAATATCTGTGATTTCTGTTGGGGACAGTTGCCAACACTGCTAATACTCTTATGGTTTGTAGCCTATAGCAATAAATGAAGGGAATGCTAAATTTCAGCTAGATTAAGATTCCTGTAAATAACAACGCATTTTTCCCCATCCAAGTTCGTGGACCCTGGGTCTACACCATCCATTCTCTGGGGAATGACTGAGCTCTGTGGGAGTGAGGCAGCATTGAAATGAAGGTCGGTGGGCTGCTGGTCTGGGACCTCCTCCCTTATCCATGAGGGCATTCCAGGCAGAAGCCTTTGAAGAGTCCCCGGGTTCACTTTCTAGCTAATGGCCTCAATCCCCTCAACTCCAGTTGCCTTAAAGTAGGGCCACTCCAACCCTTTATTTGTTCTAAGGAGTAATGTGAGAAACCTGCTGGGGTTGCCTGGTCCAGATGCTCCCCAAGGAAAAGGCGGGGGCCTACCCTGGAATCTAGCAAGGAAAGAAACCCGCCAGGGGAATGAGCTGCTTGGGTAAGGATCATTTCCTCCACTAAAATGCAGAGATCCCTGGAGTCCTGTGGGGCATTCATGGTGTGGGGAGACAAGCCAGCTCCACCTGCTCCCTGAGGGCCCTGGCACCTACCTCGATTTCCCCATCCATAAACAGAAGGATAACATTATCTTTCAACTCAAACCATACCTGATTGTGATTCTAAAACTTAGGGCCTGGAAAAGTGGGCAAACGAGAAATAAAAAACCCAGATAACTCACAGGTTAGAGAACGATTGCCCCCTCCCACCTTGGGACCTTCATATCTATTTCCAAAGGACAGGTATCTGGAACACATTGTTTTCTATTATGAATGATGCTCCCCAACCTGCTGGCACAAGGAGGTACCCAGAGCTAATCCCCAGGGCCAGGGCGCATGAGCTGAGGCTCAAGACAGTCTAGGGGACCAGCTGCAGGTGGGCTGGATTTGTAAGATGTCTGTGGTTATAGAAAGCAGACAAATGCAAGCCAGGGTTAGAAAGAGAACCTGAGTCTCCCGGTTCACAGACCAAAGACGTCTGGCAAAGGGGGAGAACAAGCTGCCACCTCTCCTGAGAGCATGGAGGAGCTCGCGGGGTGGGCAGTGGGGAATGGTCAAGACTCAGAGTACAGAGTTCGGGGCTCTGCTTCTCGACCAGCCTTTCCTTGCAAACCCCACCAGGTGGCCGAGGTTTTGTCTCTCCTCTCAGGGCAGCATTGCTGGGGCACTGCTGGGGAATGGAGAGGGGCCTCTGACAGGGTTTAGGGTTTTCCATGCCAGGCAGGGAAAAGAGAACTCCAGTCTCCCAAACCTTCACCTTCCTACTTTCACCCAGGGGAGGGGAGAGCTCAGCTGTCTCCTGATGGTGCCTTCATGCCCTCCTCCTCTAAAAAAAAAAAAAACTGAGCTGCCTGCAGGGCCCCAGGAAATTAGGAAAGTGGGAATGGAGGTGTCTTATGAATTTGCATACTTCAGACACCTACTAGGAACCTTGTGAATAGCTGCAGAGACAGCCATCCTGCAACCTCTAGAGCTCCCAGCCAGCCCCAGACCCAGACAGAAATAAGCTTCCATCCACCCAGTGAAGCCCCCTTCCCTGAGCCCCCCTTACCTGGCCTCCCATCACTGCTGTAGCATCCCCTACGGCAAGGATCGCCTCCTGATGGCTGTGGCTGGATGAGAAACAAGACTGGCATGGGCGAGGGCCTAGGAATGGGCCATGCCTCCCCACCTCTCCCAGACCCATCCACCCTCTGTGCTAACCCCTGGGGTCACCCACACCAGGAATAAAGATGGGAGCAGCGGGTGGGGAAGCCACAAGCTCCCACCTACTCACCTGGGATCCTGGTCTGGCTCAGGCTGCAGCTCTGCATTGCCCCGGGGTGTGGGTGCTGCGCCTGGGGAGGGGGTTACTCTTCACTCAAGCTATGGCTCCCTTTGTTGGGCCTCCCACACGGGTCCCCAACCTGCTGGGAAGCCTCTCCCACATCCCCAGGCATCCCCCCATTCTCTCTCACCACAGCCTTCTCAAATCCTTTCTCCCCCTCCCTGGCGACTCTTCTCCAGCAAGGGTCTCCCTCTTTCCTCCCACTCTCTGTGCCCCACTGTTGTGTAGTTCCCCACCTTGGGTCTCTTCCACCCATTGCCCTGGCTGTCGCTGGCCTCTCTTCCCTTCTCTGCTCCCTCTCTCCCCGACCCTCTCCCTGGCTGTCCCCCTGTCCTCCCTCAAACCTTCTCTCCTTCCTTCGTCTCTCGAACCTGCCCAGGCCCTTTCGCCTAAACGTTCCCTCAGGCCCTGGCCTCCCCTAGCCCACCCCTCTCTCACCGAGAGACTGGACCCGCAGAGACTGCCCTGCGGGCTCGGCCCGGACCTGCCAGACGCAAGCGAGCAGCAGGCAGAGCGCGGGCGCGGGGGCGCGCGGGGCTGGAGCCCCCATCGGGGCGGGGGGACTGGGAAGCCTGAGCGCGGGCAGGGATCGGAGTGCCTCTCCCGGCGAAGGCAGGGTCACACCTCCACCCGTTGGCCGCTGTTCCTCCAGCTCTCTAGCCCCAGGGTTCCCTCGGCCCCTCCTCCCGGGCGCTTGGCTCCTCCCCGACCTTGAGAAACAGGACTGCCCAGCTCATTACCATAATTTAGGCGCCTGACGGTGGCCCAGCCTTCGCCCTCCTTGGCCTGGGGCTGCCTCTCCCCAGGGAGGCTGGATTCAGATCACTCAACCCTAAGTCCCCTGGGGGAGCAGGGAGGCAGCGTGTGCAGCCTCCAACATCCCTTACTCCTCAGAGATCCACAGCTCAGGAACCTGGGTCCTGGAAGCCCCTTACACCAGAGCCCAAATGCTGGTGTGAGACTGGTCTTCTGTTCTCCTTTTACAGAGGTCCTGGGACATGCCACTGAGTGGTCAGTGGCCAGTAGCAGAACCAGGGCTCAGGCCTACAGAGTCCTAGCCTGTGCTCCCACACTCCCCACTACAGCCTCCTGGGTCCCCAAATCCCCACCCTGCTCCCAGCTGTGAGCCCCTCCAGGGATGGATCCTGCCTTAGTCTTCTGCATGTCCAGCACTAGCTCAGGCCCCAGCTCTACAAAGGCCGACTGAATGACAGCAGTGCCTCACACTCCCATATTATTGCTCCCATCAAAGCCAGTCTTCTGCAAAAATAGCTCTAATTTTGTGATCAGGTATGCTCTCTCTCCAGGAGGAACATTAAAATAGTGGAAATGGGGGCCTGAGAGCCTTGGTAGTCTTTGTATCATTCTCTTGGCCAACTGAGCGGTGGAACACCAACTAGATGCCGGGACTTGCTGCTGATGATGATGACAGTGGTCGTGGTGGTGATGATGGCCCCAGTAGATCCCTGGGCAGGGGTATAGATTTGGGATGCATGCATTCATTCATTTATTCATCCATTCAACAAATTTGTTGAGCACCTATTCCTCGCCACACACTATTCTGGAAATATAGTGGTAAATAACGCACACATAGCTATTCCCACACAGGGCATTTGAAGCCATGGGCATGGACGGAAAGGTGAAGGGAGAGCCAAGGGTGGAGACTTAAAGAACACTGGTTAAGGAACGGGTGGAGGCAGGGCCGTCTCAGAGGAAGCTGGAAAAGGAGCACTTGCAGGAGAGGAGAACCAGGACCCTGTGCTGTCCTCAAAACAAAGAGGGGAGCATTTTAAGAAGAATAGAGTCTGGGGGGGGGGGGAGGTCATATAAAGTAAGGACTCGCGTGCCAGTGGATGGCATTCCCCCTCGTAAGGCCAGTTGCGACTGTGTCTGGACTCTAAAAATTAAATAAACAGCCATACGACATAGTTATGAAATGTAGGGAATGAACAAAAAGAAGTTGGAGGGGAGTATATTTTATGTGTCTTTCCTGGACCCTTGACAATCCCACAAGTCTTTCCCTTTATCTCTGACTTAACTAGTTAGTACTAAGGTGAGAACATGGATAATATTTTAAGGTTTTTCTCAAGGAGGGATTTACATGTTAAACTAGACAATAATTTAGCCCAAATAAAAATAGTCTGCTGCATGACTTCCACTTTTCGGGGTGGGATGCAAAGGAGGGGGTCTTTAGGCGCCCCTGAAGTTACCCTGATTTGGGCTGCTGTTCATCTCCTGTCCCATGCCCCCGACATGGTGCCATCAGGTCAGGCCCCCACCCTGCGGCAAATCCAGGCAAAAGTTCCATATCTAGAGGTCCCCAGTCTCCCCATTCACACCTGGTTTATCGCCCCTCTTCTGGGCCCCCGATTTCCTCTCAGTCTGTCCCAGGCTTGGTTCATTGTCTGCACCCCAGCACTAGACCTAGGAGTTGAGCAAACCTTCGTTGAATTGAATCAAATGAACTAGATGGATCTGGGCCCTGGGTAAAGGTCAGCGGTAAATCAGGACGTCATTGCCAGGCCTTTCCATGCTTCAGTGAGTGAGAGAGAGTGTGTGTGTGTGTGTGTAGAGGGCACGTGGACTGGGGGAGGTTGGTTGAGGAAGGGCACTCCAAGCTGGCTCAGGCCTCTGCGGGCCACAGTAAGACCCAGCCCCGAGGAATTCACAGATTAAAGTGAGAAAGGCCCACGGAAGAGGCCATTTTGGAATGTACGCTGAAGGTGAAATGCGTGACAAGGGGTGACAGCCTCAGGCGGGCGAATGGGCCTCTATTTGTGTATCCAGAGAAAACTGACTAGATTAGCCCACCCCCTACCCACCGATGTGAGAGTCTCAGGACCTCTGTATTCCAGCCCCCGCAAAAAAGTCCCAAACGTCCTCCCCAAGCCTCCCCGAGATCCTCTCCCTCCGCCGCGTGTGTTTGGGGGCCATTCCAAGAGGCGAGCAAGCCTCGAGTCCAACCACCGCCACCGCCGCCGCCGCCACCACGTACACACACTCCAACCGGTTTGCTCCCGGGGCGTCCGTGGGAGGCAAGGAGGTTCAGGACAGGTGTCTCCTGCCTCCCAGCTACACCGCCCCCGTCCCCGCCCCCTCCAAGGCCCCGCCCCAGGTCCTGCCTCCGCCCGCCCCAGTCCCCCCATCACCCCCAGGCCCCGCCCCTGCCGCTCAAGGCACCGCTCCCGCCTCCTCCGCCTCCAAGGCCCCGCCTCCGCCCGCCCCAGGCCCCGCCCCATTTCTCCCAGGCCCCGCCCCGCCGCTCCCAAGTCCTGCTGGTCGCGGTCGCCGCTCCTGCCGGGTCCGGCAGCCAGGCACCCGAAGGAGGGAGTTGTGCAGCGACGCGGCGCGATCTGGCCCAGCCATGGACCGAAAGGTGGCCCGAGAA
Organism: Equus quagga; assembly: GCF_021613505.1. Classification (NCBI taxonomy): domain Eukaryota; kingdom Metazoa; phylum Chordata; class Mammalia; order Perissodactyla; family Equidae; genus Equus; species Equus quagga. The sequence goes on from NC_060280.1 coordinate 12,520,215, forward strand.
TTCCGGCACAAGGTCAGAGCTGCTAGGGGCGCCCCAAGCGCCCCGGATGCTTCCCTTTTCCATCCGGGCCTAAGGGCTCTGGGTGGTCTGGGACACCACCCCTGCCTCCCCCCCGCTCCCCAACCAGCCCCCACGGTCGTTTGGTTGCCAGCAGGGATCCCCAGTTAAATAAGGGAGGAGCACTGAGACTCCAGGGATGGGAACTGCTAAACTGATCTCCTGCAAGTGTCCGTTCTCCTTCTGCCCTCTAGGGGCTGGCACTTCTCTGGGATTGGAATTCCTTCTAGCCTTGGCCTAAGACAGGACATTTCTCTGAGATGCCCCATAGTGGGCAAATACCACAGCTCCTAGTGCCCCCAGCTCAATTGGAGCATGTGAAGAGGGTCCTGGGCAGTGTCTGAGAGGTGAGGATTCCTAGGAAGGGGAACTGGGTGTCTCTCTCTGTCCTTTGACCTCAAAACACCAATTAGAAGCACTTCAGGGAGCCCCTGCCCTGCTGAAGGGCATTTCTTAGGGCCCAAGAAGCAGCTGAGGAAGTGGTGGTGGCCAGGGGCAGTGGGAGGAAGGGAGGAGCTACAGAGACTCAGCCAGATCCTTCAGGCAGAAAAACATCTCCCCTACTGTGGCCCATTGAGGGGCCTCACTGGGGGTCCAGGATCCTCAGAGACCACCACTGGAAGCTGCTGGATTTCACCCAGGGCATTTCCTGAACTGTTTCCAGAGCAAGCAAGTGCTGCTGAGGCCCTGAGCCCAGAAAGACCATTGCAGGAGACCCAGCAGACTCCCCACCAGGCTTTAGGATGCTTCAGAGCCCAAGGGTGAAGCCGGGGGTGTCTGGAACTACCCAGACGCTCTGCCTGAGGGGCAGGTGACTGTGTGCCCTGAGGCCCTCCCAGAGCCCAGAGGGGCAGTGCCTTTAGACCAAGCCAAACCCCTTCCCAGGCCTGAGAGGCAGAGCTCAGGTAGGCAAGGTTAGAGTGCTTACCCCCTCCCTCCCCACAGAGAGGCCCAGGGGAGCCGAGGACCCAGCCAATGTGGGGGCCACAGGGGCTAGGGGCCAGGGGCCAGGGGTCAATCATTCACTTCATAAACAGGTTTTGAGCACCCGTTCTGTGCCAGGCCCCATCTCTGCCCTCAGACTGCTGGTTGTGTGGGTGGGAAGCAGACCCTCCACTAATAATTACCCGTGGCTGGGTGCTGAGTGTTGGGATCAAAGTTTGGTGGGGGCACAAAGGGAACAGCTCACAGTGGCAGAAGCCTCCTAAAAACGAGGCCTTGGGCATCCCAGGGGTGAGAGCGAGCTGGAAGTTCAGCGGGAGTTTGGGGGGCTGGTGCATAGCCAGGAGAGCCTGGGACAGTGTTCACCAGCGCATCCTGTTGCGAAGGCTGTGAGGGGAGAAATTTCAGCCGCCAGGACGTTTGGTAAGTGTAGGTTTCAGGCACCTGCCATGAAGGAGCACAGCCTCCCGTCCCCCACCCCAGACTCAGGCTTCAGTTTCAGCTCCCTGCCCCTCAGCTGAAAGTAAAGTGGGCTCCTCTTTTATCTTCTCTTCCTGGTCTTCTACAACTACACTTTGCCTCTTTAGAGAGAATTTCCTCTGGGGTCCCCAGTGTCTGACTGGGTCCCTGAGTTAGCCCCTGTTCCTCTTCCACAGGCCCCACAGGCTCCAGAGCGCCTCAGGCTTGTGTGTTTCCACTGCCCTGCTCTTCCCCACCACAAGAGTCATTACCTATTAATGCCTGGTGTGTACAGGCGGGGCAGGCGCCGTGCTGGGCAAGGCTGGGGCTGGACTTTGTGCCCTGCTGCTTCAGAGACAGCAGCCACCTTTCCTCCCAGGTTGGAGATCATCTGGGAACTGAGGAGAGAGGATGAAGCCACAGAGGATAGAGATGGGGGCACACAGACATACTGGGTGAAATTTGCAGCTTGCTATTAATTGCTTTCTAAATGTCTCTTCCTTAGTATTTCAGAGCAAGTTTACCCCTTGGGAATGGCTTGTAATCTAAATCCTTAGTTATGAGAGGTAGCATTAAAGGTAGTGTATTGTCAGGGAAAGTGCTGTGTGACCTTGAGCCAGTTATTAACATCTCTGTACCTCAGTTCTCTAATTGTTAAGTGAAGATAATAATATTTACCTAGTTAGGTTATTGTGAGTGTCGGTTGAGATTTACATGTGTGTAGGGAGCTTAAATAGACCTGGGCACTTAGTGAGTCCTCAACAAATGTCCACTGTTCTTGTCTATTATCTGAAGTTAGGCAGAACTGGGGCCCAATCTCAACCCCGTCACTCACTGCCAGTCAGACCTTGGGCAAGCCACTTAATCTCTCTGAGCTCTAGTTTCCTCAGCTGTGAGATGAGGTTCGTAGTGCCTCCTTACAGGACAGTTAGGATTAAATAGGAATTCAGGTGCTGGCTGCTCTGGGCCTACAGTCACCAGTTGGTCAGTGGCCACACTGTCCCAGCTGATGCCTGCAGAGCATCCTGTTGGACGAGCCAGCAGGCTCCAGGCTGCCGAGTAGAGTCTATTCCTCTGGGCTTGTGTGGTTTCCTCAAGGACGTCAGCAGCACTCGCGTGCTCTTCCGGTCACAGCTTTGGGCCCAGGGTCCTGAGGCGAGGGGAGGGGGCGTCTTCCCTGGAGAACCGACTTTTCCGAGGAAGGCGGCTCCTCTGTCACTGCCCCTGTGTGTTGTAGGAACTGGGTTACTCATTTGCTCAGAGTCTTTATTGCCTGTTCAGCAGTCATGCATTTATGGGGACTGTAGTGTCTCTTGCCCCAGGACAGGCATGTGGGTGGGGGGATAAATAAGAAGGTCAGAAAGAGCCCCTGCCTTTTAGGGATTTGCTAACCATTCATTCATGCATGCATGCATGTACACCTGCAATAAATACTGCCTGAGCTCCCAATACATGCCAGATAGTACTCTAACCACTAAGTAACAAAACAAAATCCCTGCCCTTGAAAGAGAGCAATGAGGAAGACAGACAGTTGACAAATAAACCAATAAAAGTGTCATATAATACCAAATAGTGATAAATGCTGTGAAAAAAAATAAACAGGATGAGGAGATGGAGAGTAACCAAGGGAGTCAGGAAGGCCTCTCTGAAGAGGTGATACTTGAGCAGAGACCTGGGAGAAGTGAGGGAAGGAGCTGTGGGGATCTATGTGGGAGAACATTCCAAGAAGAGGGAACAGCCAGTGCAAAGGCCCTGAGGCAAGTGTATGCTTCCCTTCTTTAGGAACAGCAACTAGGACAGTATTTCTGAGAGGAATTATGGAATGAAGAGTAGTGGGAGGTGGATTAGAGGGGGTTGGGGGCCTGGCAGGCTATGGTCAGGACTTGGAGTCTTGTTCTAAGTGTAATGAGAAGCCAGCAGGGGAGTGACATGACTGATTTACATTTAAAAGGGATTGCTCTGACTAGGGCCAAGAGTGGAAGGGGGACCCCCGACTAGGAGGCTCCTGCAGCCTCAGCCAGAGGTGGGGGCTTGGACTAGGGTGAGGAGTGGTCAGACCCAGGATCCATGTAAAGGGAGCCCTGGCGGGCTTTGCCAATGGGTTGGCTGTGGGTGAGGAGAGAGGGGCATCGGGGGGGGAGTCTTCATTTCGGGAGGAGGAGCAGATTGGTGGGGACAGAGCAGGAGATGCTGGAAACGAAGGGTCCCATTCTGGGTGTTGTGGAGTTTGAGTTTGAGATGCCTTTGGGGCCTGTAAGTGGAGAGGTGGCTGAGAAGGCCAGTAGCTGTAGGAGTCTGTGGACCGGGGAGGTCTGCGCTGGAGATCAGCCTCAGTGAGTCCTTGGGGCATACATGGTCGTTCCAACCCCGAGACTGGTGAGGTCACTTCAGGAGACAGTGCAGAGGGAGAGAAGACCTGGGACAGAGACTGTGGCACCCCGGACTTTGAGGAGAAGGCACAGCAGGTGAGCAGGAGAAGGAGGGTGTGATTGGCTCGGCCAAGTGCTCTGTCAAATGCTGCCAACTAGTTGGCAGGACACGAGTCTCTTGAAAAGGTGAAGGGTAATAAAACAGGAGTTGAATAAACCCGTACTGTCTGGGATGCACGCTGGGAAGACCTCGGAGGAAGCGTGGCTGCATCCATTCCCCCACCAGCACTTCTGGAGGGCCCCCTCTCTGCCAGCTGTTGAGATTACAGAGTTTGTTTTCATTTACTCTTACTTAGTTTTATTTAACATACACTTAGAACTTACTGTTTGCCAGGCTCTGTTCTAAGCATTTAACAGTTATTAACTCATGAATAATAAAAAGCAATTATTAATCCCTCATAGAAGGATGGTATGAAATAGGTACTTTTGTCCTCATTTTACAGATGGAAACTGAGGCACAGAGAGGTACAGACCCAGAAGAGGAAGGGGCTTGTTGACCTCGCCCTCCACACTCCCCCCAGCCTGTGTCTGGGCCTCACACAGATTACTGAGGAGACAGGAGAGTAAAGAGAGAAAGGACACAAGCTTAGTGAGTCCTGTGGCAGGGGTGGGACAAAGTGGTGTCCTGTGTGCAGAGAGTGACAGGACAGGCTTTGGGGGGAGCTGAGGAAAAGCTTGACCAAGGACAGCCAACACTGAGCCATCTTAAAGTGGGAGGGAGAGCTCACAGAGAGGAAATGCTGCTGGCACCACCACGGCCCCACCGGCTAGGGTCCTGGCAGGAAGCCGGTGGCTCATCCAGCCAGGAAACTGAAGAGCGTTTTATGAGGGGCAGGGACACAGGAGCTGACAAGGCGTGGTAACAGCCTGGGAGCAGCAGCAGGAAGCCAGGTGCTCCTGCAGGGGCAAGGGGAGAGGGGCTCCCCAGGAGAGGAAGAGCCACAGCTGCAGAGAGAGGCCCAGACCTGCCACAGGGCAGGCATCAGAACCCCGTCCCCTTTCTCCTCATGCCCGCTCCCTGCTGGGGTGAACACAGTAGGAAGCAAGGGCAGGGAGCCCTGGCAGAGCTTCCTGGCATGCAGGGCAAGTGCAGAGGCTGGGGAGCCAGTCTGCAGGCACAGAGGACGAGATCCAGCACGCATTTTGGAGCCCTGGTCACTGTCGTGTGTACTTTACATATATTCACTCATTTAATCCCCACAACAGCCCGAGGAGAGTGGAATTACATGCATTATTTAATTATTCTTGCTCTCTTTCTCCCTCTTTGGCTGGGTGCACACATGGAGTTGAATTTGCTTGAGCTGAATGTTGTGTGCTTCCCCTGTGCGGCTGTTCTGAAGGGCCAGTCCACATGGAGGAGCTGGGAGAGAAGGCTCGAGGGGGCCCAAGGCCAAACCCAGAATTTGCCTCCAGTGCCCCCAAAAAGGGGCCTGAACCCCACTCCACCTGAGCACAGAGCACATAGCACAGAGCCAGCGGAGCATGAGCTGGAGAGCGCTGATGCTGATGGAGGGGACCAGACTCGAGGTGGGCGAGGATGGGGGGGTTGATGTGATAAAGAGCCTCCCTCCAACAGTTATTTGTAGATGATGGCCTTCTTTAGGGTGTCTGTGCCCATATCAAGAGGGATCCAAGACAAGGAAAATCTTTCCAAAGGTAGTTGGAGAAAGAAGACATGGTGTCTTGCACACAGGAGGTGCTCGATAAATGTGTATTAGACAAATGCAGACAAAAAGTTGTATCTGGTAGCTGGATGCCATGTGTTAGTTTGAAAAAAAAAGCAGGGGTTTTGGAACCAGCAGGCATGTTGGAGTCAGCTCTGCCACTTCTCTGAGCCTCTATTTCCTCGTCTGTCAAACGGGGATAATAACACCCTTCCTCCTCAGAGGGTCAGTGGGAGGTTGAAGATAATATTGTAAAGGTCCTCTGGCGTGGTGGACGGTCAGTCAGCACAGTCGGGCCCAAATGAGGGAGCTGGACAAGAAGGGCCTCAACCGGGCAGGCAAGTGAGGAGTCTCTGGGCTGGGCATTGTCAGGAAAGACTCTAGATGGGGGGCTCGGGCTTCCCTTAAATGAAGGCAGGGATCAGGATGGGGGAGGAAGGGCAGTGTGTCTTGAGTGGGTCTGGAAGCTACTCTTTTGTGATGAGCTGGAAGTGATCTGAGAGGAGACAGGTGCAGGAGGCTGCAGCGGGTGCGTGCTGAGGAGCGATGGGAGGTGATGACCCTGGACTGGGCCAAGGGGATGGAAGGAAGGCTCTAGACTAGAGCAGCTGGGGTTCATTCATCTTTCAGCAGACACCACTGAGCGCCGTACTCCGGCGTGCCTGGCACGGTGCTGTCGAAGACCTATGCACGCCAGGCGTCTTCCAGGTGCCTGAGCTCAGGGTCTTGGCAGAATGGTGGAGCGCGCCCTGGAGCAGGGCCTCCCGGAGCTGAGCCTTGGGCTGGGGCCGGGCAGACCTTCCCAGAGGGTTTGCTTGAACTTGGAGTCCAAGGAGGAGGGGATACCGTGTAAGTTTTTTAAATATTTAAAGAGTGAAATTCGAATTACCGTGGTGATGTTTACTGCATGTTCAGGCTTCCAGAGAAACTCCCTTCTTCCTCAGTTGTCTTTCTCGGCACCTTTTGAAGCCCAGAGGGTGAGATGTCAGTGTGTTTCCACTTGGGTGTGGTCCGAGAACAAAGCAGTGCTGTTGTCAGTGAGTCTCTTTGGAGACATTTCTGGGCGGGGGGGCGGTGGGATGGTCAGGATCGTGACATGACCTCCATTTCGATTCATCACTTAGATTCGTTCCTAAAGGCCATTCCACGTAAACCGGGTGCTTTCCCAGCTGTCGTGGTACATAGATAATTTTTAATTTATTTAATTAATTAATTTATTTTTTTAAGATTATATTCTCTTCAGAAGATATTGTTTATTTTTTATTTATTTATTTTTAAGATTTTATGTTTTCCTTTTTCTCCCCAAATCCCCCCGGTACATAGCTGTATATTCTTCGTTGTGGGTCCTTCTAGTTGTGGCATGTGGGACACTGCCTCAGCGTGGTTTGATGAGCAGTGCCATGTCTGCGCCCAGGATTCGAACCGATGAAACACTGGTCCGCCTGTAGCGGAGTGCGAGAACTTAACCACTGGGCCACGGGGCCAGCCCCTAGATAATTTTTTAAATGGGCAAGTTGGATTATGGAGGGAGACGGGACATTCGGAGTGAGGATGGGGAGGTGCCAGTGTGTTGGGGGAAGGGCCTGCTCAGCTGTAGCCTGAAGCCCACTTAGGAAATGACGGAGATGACCCTGGAGAAGCGGGTCAGGGCAGAACTGGATTTGAGGGACCTGACTGGTGAGAGGGGGTGGAGGTCGGGCTAAGGAGCTGAACTTTGCGGCTGCCTCAGACAGAGATGGGAGGACGAGATTTCTGGGTGGGGCGTCTGGATGCAGCCATCAGCATTGCAGGGCTGCCTACAGCCCCCGGGAGTCTGGGTCCCAGGAACGGGCTCTTTCCCACAAGGATCATTTCCAGGTGATCTGTGCCGGGCAAGAATCCTAGGGCAAAAAATGGAATCCTAGACTCTGCTGTTGGAAATTGCCTGAATCTTCCACTCCCACTTCCACCCAATGCCCAAACGCTGTCTACCGAGGACGCTCCATCACTTCTTACACCTAATGATGCAGCGGGAGGCATTTCTGCAGGGAGCGGTGGGAGAGGGCGTCAGTCCTAAGGCCTCAGCCAGTGAGAGGCTCCCTCTCAGATCCATTTCTTAGTGTCACCAGGAAGCCCTTTGGTCAGGGCGTCCACACTCCAACAAAAGCAGATAGGATTTTACGCTCCCCTCCGAGAGCAGAACATCAGAGAGTCATTTGAAAGATGTCTGCTTCCTCACTCATTATGGATGGAGCCAAAGGGGTTTTCTTAACAGTGTGGAGGAGAGAGATGGGGGTTCGAGATAAGGAAGATCTTCTTGAGAGCAAAGGGTTTGAAATTTCTACCTAAAGAGGCCCTGGAGTTTTTTTCTGGAAGACTTGGGTCAGACACTCAGTGGTACATCAGGAGCAACGTGGACTCTGGAATCAGATAGGCTGAGGTTCAAATCTTAGCTCTGTTTCTTATTTGCTGTAGGACCTTGGGTGAGTTGATTAACCTCTCTGATCTTCAGTTTCTTCATCTGCAAAATAGTGGGAGAACATTTGTGAGATAAACCAATGGAAGAAAGCCCAGGAGCAGCTCCTAGGGCCGTCCCGTGGGGCTTCATGGGGACTCTGCAAACATGTATGTCCCTTCCCCTTCTGTGCCTCTGATTCCCTCCTCCCATCTGATGTGGACGGGCATACCAGAAGCCCGGAGATGGACAAGGTCACTGCCTACTTACTTATTGACCACTTGCTGTGTGTTAGGCACAAGGTATTTAGAACAAAACAGACCTCATCCTTCCCCTCATAGGGTTTTCTGTCTGGTGAAAGAGACAAACCAATCCATGAAAAAGCAAGCTTTTAGTTTCAAATTGTGATTGTTGTAAGGAAGGAACTGGAACACCTCAGGGGGATGGGAGTGGGTTGTGTTTGGCTGGGTGAACAGAGACGACCTCCCTGGGAAGGAGGCCAGCCATGCAGGGAAGTGGGGAGGCAATCCAGGCAGAGGGCACAGCATATGCCAAGGCCCTGAGGCTGGAGCCAGTGTGGCCCATGGGAGGCACTGTTAGGGAGCCCGTGTAGGCAGGAAGAGTGGCAGGAGGTGAAGTTCCGCTTTGATGAGTCAAAGGAAGGAATTTGGATTTGAGTTTCGTTTTAAATACAATGAGAAACTGTTGAGCAAGTGACATGATTAAATTTATAAGGATATTTCTTGTCCCTGATCCTAGGGGAGTTCAGAATTTGTCTCTGCTCAGACTCCTCCACCATAGCCAAATGTGGGCAACCCAGGCCTGTCTCGGTGAGGTCCACCCCTTCTCCTACAGGCCCAGGCAGAGAGGTCCTCATGGAGATGCACTTTCAGAGGTGCCCGCATACGTGGTATTGCGAGAGCCCGGGCTGCCACCCTAAGATTTAGGACCACCTCCTCAAGCAGGTGCTTCTGTCCTCATCTTCTGGCTGGCTGGGAGCCCCTTGCCTGGAGGAGAGGGGCAGTGATGTAGGAGAAAGCAGGAGGGCCCTTCTTGGAGCAGGTGGGGTGAACTCCTCTAGTAGCTGAAGCCCGACCGTGAGTCAGTGGAGGGCAAGCCTCCTGGGTTGTTCTCATCTTCAATGAGATGCTCAACCTGATTTGAGAGGGAAAGGGGATACTGCCTGGTGGAGGCAAGAAATCTGCGTCCTGTACCCCCTGCTCAGGCCAGAAATCCCAAGGCCAGGGCCCTGCATGTCCTCTCTGAATTGGGAAGACAGACTTCCCCCAGCCTTCCAGAACCCTTGAGACACCCACAGGAGAAGAGCAGGCTGCTCCAGCCCTCCTCTGAGGACCAGTCAGGTGGGGGCTTGCAGCTTCCAGTAGCAGCTTCTCACTATGGGGAGCTGAGGCCCTGGACCGTGCTGTTGGGCCTGAAGGCTGGAGGGGAGAGGGACCCAGTGATCCCTGGAGCCTCCACCTTGCCCTCTTACTCAGTCTTGAGCTGAAGAGAGAGCCAAGGATGCGATGTGTAGAGAGTCACACTGAGCTGTCCCAGCGAGTGGAATCTGGGACTCCTGGCCCACCACCTCCCCTGGGGTTGAGGTGCTAATGAAACAGCTCCTGTCCCTGACCTTGAAGTCCCAGCCATTGACGTCAGCAAAGTTGAAATGATGTAACCTGACTCTCCCCCTCTTGGGGGGGGGGGCCCTGCAGGGACCTGGGGAGGGGAAGGAGTGGCCAGAAGTCAACCAGCTTAGGCCAGGACAGGCCAGGGCAGAGTTGCCCTTGGCATTGGTGACGCAGAAGAACTGGGTGGTAGGGTGCTCCCCCAGGTGGGATGTGCTATCTGAACGAGTGGCCCAAATCCTTCCTGAAAGCAGTTCTCCGGCACTACAGCCACCATCAGGTAAGACAGTGGACTTCTTCCAGACCGGGGAGCCAACATGGGCATTGCTGCCCTGGACATGGGTGACATAGCCATGGGGGTGAGCGGCTGCGCTGCTGCCATCAGAGTACATCACTGTCACGTGGGGGTTCACCTGTGCGCATATGTGTGTGGGTCCCTATGTGCACGCATGTCACCCCCCTGGGGATGAGGCTTAGCCTGCCATGTCTGGACGTGCACAGGCACGCCTGTGACCATGCTGGGGTGGTCTGCATGGGTCTGATGTGTTGGGGTCAGAGGAGCAGCCTGGCCTCTGGCTTCCCTCCTCTCCTCACAACCCCGGCCCTGAGGAGCTGCGGAGGAGGTCCCCGTGGCGGCCTCCCCGTCCCTGGGGCCTGCTGTCGGGGTGCGGGCCTGGAGCTGTAATTCGGCCCTTGGGTTTTCCAGGTGGATTTTCTCATTGAGAATGACGCGGAGAAGGACTACCTCTACGACGTGCTGCGGATGTACCACCAGTAAGTGTGCTGCGTCCGGCTCCTGGGCACCACCCTGGGGCCCTCTGTCTTCAGGGAGCCCTGGGATGGGTTGTTCTGATTCAGGAGGACCTCCCCTCCCATCCTGGGGATCTTGGAGCGAAGATGCTCAATGGGAATCAGATGGACACGCTCTTTGTTTCAGCAAATATTTACGCAAACACTCTGTGCGTGTCTCTGTGCCAGGGGCTATGGGTGCACATGTGAACAAGACAGACTGGCTGCTGCCCTCAGGTTGCTCACAGTCTGGTGGGGAGGCTGTCAAGCATCCAGACAGATTCAATAGTGTGATTGCTGGGGTATGACGGGAAGTGGCAGCTGGCCTCAGTGCCAGCATCGGTTGCCTCCTGTCACCCACCTGCTTTTTGACTCATTCAACATCCATTTATAAGTCCTGCCACTTGCTGGACACCATGCAGAATCTAGAAATGAATAAGATCTGCTTTCTTCCTCGAGTAGCTTATGGCCTAGTGGGGGAAGATGGACGGACACTACAAACACTTATTGTAATATACGTTACAATAAAATAACTACTAAGGAGAAGTAAGAACAGGATGTGAAGAAAGGAGTTGTCACTTCTAACCGTGGGGAGAAGGACCGAGAAGGCTGGCGCTGGGTTTTGAAGGATAAGGATTTTGATAGGTGGAAATATCAGAGAAGGACTTTCCAGGCTGAGGGGTCCACATTAGGGAAGGTGTGCAGACGTGAAAGCAGAGAGTATGAGTGGGAAGTGATCAGTGATCTCGGGGGGCAGAGCTCGGGCCCCACCGAGACCACGTACAGCCACGAGCCCCCAGCAGTTCCACAGAGACAGGTCGTGGAGGCCCTGAGCCTGCCAAGGAGAAGAGTTTGGGACCTCTGGCAGTAGGGAGCCATCAAAGGGTTTTGAGAAGGGGATGACTTACATTTAGAAAAGATGAGAGTGAGCAAGTCGGCAGGCAGCTGGAGAAGTGTGGGCCAGACACGCGGAGGGTCTGAACAGTGTAGGGTGGGTGCCTGGGAGAGACATTGCGAGGGGAGAATTTACAGAGTTAGGCTGCCGATCAGAAGTGGGAGACAAGGGTGTGAGAGGGGTCACCACTGTTTCATACAGAGGTTTCCCATCTGGAGAGATCCTGAGCTTCAGAACTAGGCAGAGCTGAGTTTGAATTCTGGCTTGGTTTCATCTGCAAGGTGGGCTAACGATCGCTACCTCACGGTTTCCTTGCGATGCTTACATGAGAGAACAAAGTCTTCTGAGGCACCTGGCCCAGAGTTAGGGGCTCTGGGCTGTTCAGGAGAGTTTTCCTCAAGTTCAAGGCTTCCTCTGAGAATCCTTGGGTCTCAGAGGTCACAGCCATGGGTGAGCATCCAGGTGTCCCCATGTCTCCACAGGACCATGGATGTGGTTGTGCTTGTGGGAGACCTGAAGCTGGTCATCAATGAGCCCAGCCGCCTGCCCCTGTTCGATGCCATCAGGCCTCTGATCCCACTGAAGCACCAGGTGGAATATGACCAACTGACCCCCCGGCGCTCCAGGTGGGGAGGGAGCCTCCAGATTAGAAGCAGGGGGAGGGGGAGGTCACCCTGGGGTGGACAGGGGCACTCACTAGTGGACGGGGCAGCGTTGGCAGTCAGGGCAGAACTGGGCCGTCACCAGCCTCTCCCGTGGCAGGAAGCTGAAGGAGGTGCGCCTGGACCGGCTGCACCCAGAAGGCCTGGGCCTCAGCGTGCGCGGCGGCCTCGAGTTCGGTTGTGGGCTCTTCATCTCCCACCTCATCAAAGGTGGGCAGGCAGACAGCGTCGGGCTCCAGGTGAGCAAGCAGAGTCTGGGGGATGGGGGCCAGGGCCTCACTCACGCACTAGGCTGTGTGGCATGACGCGGTCACTTCACCTTTCTGACTGAGCCTTTGGGAGAGGAAGAGGCTGACGCATCCTGACAGATTCTCCTTAGGCCCATAGAAATCAGGCTGCGGGCAGCTACCTGTGTTCTTGAGTGGAGCTGGGAGCCCGGCCCCAGCGGCCGCTGCTGCTGCCCTTCACTGCGCCCCCTGCTTCCTGAAGGAGGAGAACAGTGATGTCCTGGCCCCTGAAGCTTTGGACACGTAGCCTTTTACTGGAAGGGGAAAGGAAATGGCAGGGTAGTGCGGTGGCTCAGAGCAGGGCTTGAACTGGCTGTCCTGGCTGTGCTGCTCATTAGCTATGTGACTTTGGTGAACTGACTTAACCCCGTGCCTCAGTTTCTCATCTGTAAGATGAGAGTGATGATAATACTCCCGACCTCATCAGGACATTGTGAGGAATAAGTGAATTCATATCACACTTCTCATAGTGCCTGGCACATCAGTGCTGTGCATTTGTTAGGCAAGCAGAGAGGCAGGTTCAGTGAACACCTATAATGTGCGGGGTGGCACACTCACAACCAGCTCTCATTGTACACCTTGGCTGTATCACCCCCATTTTACAGAGTTGATAGGGGCTCAGAGACTTGGCTAGAGTCGCAGCCAGTTAGTGGCAGAGCCACAATTTGAACCCAGGGCTCTTGACTGCCAAGCCCAGGGATCTCTCTTCAGCACCCCAGATGCCTCTCCCTTGGGGTCCCCTCACCTCAGTGTCTGAGCAGAGATGGGCAGACCTCGAGGTCTCACTCCTGCCAGAGCCAAAAGCTATGTTTTTGTATGTCCAGATAAAAGAGGCCCACCCTCCCCTCTCACCCCCTCCCAGAGCTTCCAGAACGTTCCTTATCAACATCCCAATCCGGCTGCCAAGCCAGGGGCTTCAGGGGGCTCAAGGGCTAATGGTACAAGACACCATGGAGTGGGAGGTGGAAACTAGGAGCTGACAGACATCGCTTTGTTCTAAATCCCTGTCTCACGGCTCCCCGGAGGCGTCTGAAATTTCAGCCCCTTCATTATTCCTCTCCTGTGCGGCACAATTTTCCAGCCCAGAAACGCAGCCAGAGAAAGAACATAATGAGCTCCTCTCCGGGCATCGGCTGAGGGCCTCTTTTTTCCAGGGTGAGCTGTCCTCTGAGGCCAGGCCTTTCTCAATGATGCCTCCGTGGCTCAGGGCATCAGGCCGTTTTAATGAAACTTAGTTTTCCCTTCCCGCCCCCTTCTCAGGCTTATGAAGTATCCGCCCTTTCTCGGGCTGACAGGCTCATCTCTCCTTTGTGCCGCTGTCCCTCAGATCGTCATTTCACGATGGCCCTTGCACAAAGGGCCTTTTGCAGGGCCCCACCGGGGAGCCAGAGGGAAAGGAAAGTGGATCCCGCCACCTGAGCCGGGGGCTGTGTGGGAATCATTCTGACTGGGTCCCGGCAGGTGCCCTTTAGGAACAGGACGGGGAGCTTCAGGACTGAAGGCCCTGCTGATTTGACCTGGGAGGCTGAGCCCCAGGTCAGGGGCTTTGGACCCACCAATAGGACTGACCCAGCCCTAAGACTCCAGCTCTTTGCTCTGGTCCCCCTACTGGAGATATTTTAGATGTTTTTTCAAGTGTAGCATATCTGAACCTACGTCCTCTGCCCCACACAGGGCAGCCTTGCTATATAGTCCGGGGCTAGAGAAAGATTCTGCATGCCTTGGTAGTCCCAGCTGTAAAATGGACAGAGGAATCCCTGCCCTTCCTCTGGCACTTGAGGGCTCTGACAGCTGGCAAGGATCCAGAGAGGGCAGGACTCAGGGAACTGCAGCCAGGGTTGGCCAGACGCCCAAGAGACAACGCTTGTTGTCTGACTTCAAATCCCAGCAACAGTGTGTCCTAGCTGGGTGACCCTGAGCAAGTCACTTCACCACTCTGAGCCTGTTTCCTCATCTGATTCACAGAAACGCAGGGTTGTTGTAAAGAGTGGGTGCAAGGAGCTAGTCCAGCTCTTCTCCTTACATGAGATGTCCCCAGAAGCCTGCAGAGTTCTTTAGCGAGCCCCTCCGTGTGGCACCCTTTGGAGCCCCATGCCACTCCTGTGAGGCCCCCGAGAAGATTGGGGTCTGTGTCCAGGTGCGGAAGGGATGTGCCCAGGTGGCAATCACGAGAAGGTGATCTGCGAGGGTGTTGCCGAGCATAGGAGTTGTCCTAGAGGACCCCTCAGAGGCTGTGTGCCCGCCCACCCGCAGACCCCACAGGGAGTCAAGCTGCATCCCCCACATGTGCCAACAAGTCTCCAAAGGATCAGCCATGTGGTGTGAGTTCAGCCCTCAGCTGACCTGCGCTGGCCTCAGGCTGGAGAGGAGTGTCCAGCCACACAATGGCGTGTGACCTTGGACCAACATCACCTGCCTGGGCCCCAGTTTCAACTGATGGCTGAGGTCCTTCCAGGCCTGCAGTTACTAAATGAGGAAAATCAGGACTGAGCCCCAGGGCCCAGGGGCTTGGAGGAGCCCACCTCAGTGTCCAGTGGGGGGCGATCTCATCACAGACCTGTCTCCAGGGCTGGCCCTGCAGGCCCCTGAGCCCCGCTGTCTCCCCGTCTAATAAGGCCTAAGTCTGAGAAGAGGGATCTGAGTGGAATATTCAGGACTCAGGCCTAATTAATGATAACAATAGCAACCATTTATTGATTACTTACGGTGTGCCAGGCACTGGCTGGCTTCACGTGTACACGCTCAGTTAATTCTCACAGCAACCACAGTATTTCCCTATTTTACAGATGAGGAAAACTGAGGTTCAAAAACTTCAAGAGACTTGCCCAAGCTCACGCAACTAATAAGAATAAAAGCAGAGGTTTGAACCCAGGACCTCTGATGCCGAAGCCTTGTGTTCATTCGCTGTTCTTTGCTTACTCCCAGAACAGGAACTCAGAGGTCAGGGCCGTGGCAGAGTTAAAATGTCCATTGAGTGTCCATCGAGTGGAAAAAAAGAGGTTGTGTGAGTGTCAGTGACATCAGCTTGAGTCCGCAGACAAGGGAGTTCCTGCCCAGACTTAGCTGTGGTGTCATGGTGATTAACAGGGACAGGAGAGTCTGCTCCTTAGGTGGGGTGGGACAAAGGGCAGGGAAGAGCTGCTGGGATCTGGGTGAAGGGTTGCCCTTTGCATGGATTCCAGAACCTGATGGTGTCCCAAAGCGGGAGAAGGGACACTGGAGTGAGGGTACTGAGTCCTGAGTTCTGCTCCCCACTTTCTGTGGGTACCCACTTTCCCTCACCCCCATCTTAGTTCTCCCATCTGTAAAATGGGGCAGAAAGACTGCTTGGAAGTGCCACCTGCCCTAGGATCTCTCAGGCTGAGGGAGGGTGGGTTGGTTGTAACAAGGCACTAGGACACATGCCAAGATTTCTTCCGAGGGGAGGCATGGTGGTCATGCCCTTTCCTGGAGAGCAGGCCCAGAGCATCTGGCGATGATGCTCCCTCAACCTGGGGCTCATTTCTTCTGTCTGTGGCCAAGGTCGGGGACGAGATTGTCCGGATCAATGGATATTCCATCTCCTCATGCACCCACGAGGAGGTCATCAACCTCATCCGCACCAAGAAGACTGTGTCCATCAAAGTGAGACGTGAGTGAGGCCAGAGGGCAGAGGGGCATTGCTGGTAGAGGGGAGGGCAGCAGGGAGCCCAGCTCCTGGGGGAGGACAGGCGGGCGGAGGAGCCGTCCTCACCCCTGTGCCTTTCTCCCACAGACATCGGCCTGATCCCTGTGAAGAGGTGAGCAGGACCCTCCCCTGTAGACTGACTCTTCCCCGTGGGCTCAGCACTGGGCGCTGACTCCCCGAGGCCAGCAGGGCCCCTGGGCCAGTGGCAGCTGGAGGCTCCAGATGAGGTGGATCTGGCTTTGGGGCCTGGTCCTACAAACGTCTCTCCCTAATGACCCTGTTCTACTTTCCCTTCTCATCAGCTCTCCCGACGAACCCCTCAAATGGCAGTATGTGGATCAGTTTGTGTCGGAATCTGGGGTGAGAGTCAGCACCACCTGGGACGGGGTCTAGACAGGGTGGTCTCCAAGGAGGGGTGGCCACTCCTAAAGGCAGGGCTTGTTCTAGAATGTGCCCTGGGGGCTGCATGTGGGCCCCAGTGCATCCAGAATGCCCCTGTGGGCAGTGGGCCCTCAGCCGGGCACAGCTGGTGCAGACACACCCCCGGGACAGAGTGATAAGCTCAAGTGGGGACAGCAGCACTCACCCTGAAGGCTTTATGTGCTCTAGAGGCCAACTGCACACATGTGCACACCCAGTGACCCTTGTCCTGTCCCTCCTCCAGGGCGGGCGGAGCAGCCTGGGCTCCTCCAGTGGTCAGGACAACAAGGAGAAGAAGATCTTCATCAGCCTGGTGGGCACCCGGGGCCTCGGCTGCAGGTGGGTGGCAAGGGTGCCCTGGGGCTCACTCATGGCCAGTGGACCCTGGTGGGCCCCTACGCCTCTGCCTGTCTCACTGCTGCTTCCAAGGAGACTTTTGTCCACTAGTGGTGACACTTCTTGGTGCATGATTTCCTCTCTGAGCTTCACAACAGCCCTGTAGGGCCAGAGGGCCAGCTCTAACAGATGAGGAAACTGAGGCCGAAAGGCAGAGTCGTATTCCTTTGGTGGGTCCTCGAGTCACTGCCAAAGGAGCCTGTCCAGCTGCTCATCTCTGTCACAGTTCCCTTGTCACTTATTACCTTGTGGGCTTCCTAAAGAGGCATCCAGGGAATCGCAGAGACATCGGTCCACATGGGTGTTCTTGTTAAGCACGCAGGTCCTACTGTCACAGATCTGGGTTCCAGCCCCTGCTCTGGCACCTATGAACTCTAGAACCTTGGACTGGTTACTTGACCACACTGAGCCTCAGTTTCTCCCTCTATAAATTGGGTGTGTGATAATACCCACATCACAGGGTTGCTGTGAGGAGGAAGGAGATGACAGAAATAAAGGACCAAGCTTAGTGCCTGGCAGGTAGTAAGCAGTTGGTAAATATTAGTTATTATTATTTGTTTATTATCATTATTTCCATTCATCCACATTTATTCAATACTTTTCAGCCAAGCATAAGTGATAAAAAAGTCCCTCCTTTCTAGATTACAGCCCAGAGTAGAACCAACCACATAAATAGTTACAGTATAGAGTGACAAGGATGGTAATGGAGCTACATTCTAGGTCGGGGATGGCAAATCGGTAACGTATCCTGTGCTGTCTCTGTTCACTTAGTCATGGCTGCCTGAAGTACTGTCTTGAAAAGTACTTTAAGGCTTTATCCAGACTTGGTGAGAAAGAGTGCTGTGATCGATTAGTGATGTCTGCCACAGACCTGGAAGGGGAGAATAAGAGTACAAGTGCCATCCTTGCTGTAGGTGTTTTGGGAGCACTGAGAAGGGAGCAACTAGCTTAGTCTTGGGATAGAATAAGACCCTGTAGAGGAGATAGCATTTGAATCTTAAGGAATGAATAGGAAAGTGCAAGAAAGAGAGAAGACAGCACATGCGATATATTGGGTGAGGGGTCAGGTGGGGGGGATTACAAGTAGTTTTCTGTGGCTAATGCCACAGGGAAATGAGGCTGCACAGGTAGACAGTGGAGTGCCTTGGGCACTGAGCTCGTGGGTCGCCTGTATCCTGAGGGGCCGGAGCACAGGACACGCAGGCAGAGGGGGCAGGACACAGAGTGAGCGAGGCTGCAGGGGTAAGCCGAGCCTCACCTGCATTTCCCATCCCTCCCACAGCATTTCCAGCG
This sequence comes from Equus quagga, assembly GCF_021613505.1. Taxonomy (NCBI): domain Eukaryota; kingdom Metazoa; phylum Chordata; class Mammalia; order Perissodactyla; family Equidae; genus Equus; species Equus quagga. The sequence goes on from NC_060280.1 coordinate 12,538,237, forward strand.
GCCCCGTGCAGAAACCCGGCATCTTCGTCAGCCATGTGAAGCCCGGCTCCCTGTCTGCCGAGGTGGGGTTGGAGGTGAGTGACCCGGGGCCCGTCCCGTGGGGCCCTAGTGGGTGTGGGGTCAGCCTGTGATCACAGGTGATGGAGGTTCTTCCCACACACCGGCTCTCGGCAGTCACCAGCTGATGGTTGCCGCCCACCCCCCAGGGGAAGGCTGCACAGAGGGCGTGACATGTGGCCCTGTCTACAGCCCTCAGGTCTGAGAGCCTTTGGTCCTGAGCTTAGGAATGTAGTAATAATAATCAGAGTTGACATTTATGGAGTGTTTACTGGATTGGCCATTGTTCTAAGCCCTTTAAAATTTGCAAGAACTCTGAAAATAAGGTCCTATCGTTAGCCTTGTTATACAGATGAGGAAACTGAGACCCAGAGAAAATATATGATTTTCCTAGACCTTGTGCCCAGCGTGGTAAGGCTGGGATTCAGACCTAGGTGCTCTGATGCCAGAGCTGGAACTCTTAACCTCTGCTTTGGACAAGTTACTTCCTGTTCCTGTGCTTCAGTTTCCTCTCCTGTAAAATAGGGGTAAAAGCCATCCTTCCAGGGTCGTTGTGGGGATTAAATGAATTAATACATAGGCTTAGAACTGTGCCTGGCACATAGTAAGGGATCGATGAATCTGGCTATTTTACCAATTATTATTATGACTCAACACAGCCTCTGCTATGTGAGAAGCCCAAAGGCTCCTATGTCTACAACCTGAGTTTTTGAAGTAAATGTCATACATTCAGCCAAAGAAATGAACTTCTAATGGTGTAATACTTGACAGCTGATGAAAGAGATATGAGGTTGAGGGGTATTTGGGGTCCTCCCAAGGCCCCATCAGAACTTTCCAACTGCTCTGCTCTTTGGGCAGAGTTGAGGTGCAGCCCAACATCTGACCCTGGACCCCAGGGGGAGCCCTTCCTGTAGATGAGTGAGTGTACAAATAGTGCAAACACACTGATCTCTCTCCATTTCTCCACCAGATAGGGGACCAGATTGTTGAAGTCAATGGCATCGACTTCTCCAACCTGGACCACAAGGAGGTGAGATGAGGATCTTCATCTGCTGGCCATGATCCTCTCTGCCCCCCGTTTCTCATGCCCCTCGCCCTGCCATGGTGTCTGAGACCATCTCTGCTCTCCAGAGGCCTAGACTGCTCTGCTGTCAGGCCTCAGCCAACTGTCCACCTGTCCCCACAGGCCGTGAACATTCTGAAGAGTAGCCGCAGCCTGACCATCTCCATCGTAGCTGGAGCTGTAAGTTCCGGAAGGAGCTGGTGGGGGCCCCATGACCCCTGACCTTCATCCCAGCCACTCAGAGCCTTGATCTCTGCCATACACTCCTTGGCCCCTTGGGAAAGGCCAAGGGGTCTCCTTCCCTCAAGCTGTGACAGAGCAGAGGGAGAGGATCTTTGCCCCGCCAGAAGTTTGGTCAAAGGCAGCAGGAGCCACAGTGCCTCACAGTGGGGGCCACAGCCGTGAGAAGACAACCTGCATCTTGGCCCCCAGGGCTGTGGCAGGGGACATGCAGGTTCCCCAGGGGACTGAGCAAGGGGCTTCTTTCCTCCCCACGAGGGCCGGGAGCTGTTCATGACGGACCGGGAGCGGCTGGCAGAGGCACGGCAGCACGAGCTGCAGCGGCAGGAGCTCCTGATGCAGAAGCGGCTGGCGATGGAGTCCAACAAGATCCTGCAGGAGCAGCAGGAGATGGAGCGTCAGTGAGTGTGGCCAGCCAGGCTGCCCCTCCCCACCCTCCCTGACCACCATATGACCCCATTGGCCTTGCTTCCTGCCCTCGGCGTCCTGGGCCAACTTGATCCCTTCCCCCTGAGGCCTGTCCTCAGGGCTCAGTGGTGGTCAGTGTAACCATCCCTGCCTCCAGACCCCTGGGCTCCTCCCTCCTTGCTGAGGAGAGCCTCTGATTTCCAGGAATATGGAAAATGAGGATGCCACTAGCAGTCGGTAACATTTTTTGAGTACCAGCCATGTGGCTGGCAGTGTATGAGGGCCTTGTGTATGTTACTTAATTTCATTCCCACAATAGCCTGGGAGATAGACAGCATTAACCCATTTTACAGGTGAGGAGTCGAGGCTCAGAGAGGTTAAGCCACTTGTGTACAAAGTCACACGTGGTCAGCCTGGGCTTTACACCCATCTGTAGTGATAAAGCCACCCACTCAGATGGTCAAGATGATGGACTGAGAGAATCAATGGGGTGAGCAATTCATGAATCAAAACTATCAAAACCCCAATCCCGATGCGTCCTAGGAGTATGATAAGAACTTGGAGAAGGGAGGCGGACAGGATCTTCCCATCACAGAGTTAGCCTGGAGAACCACCCTGGGTGGCACCTCTGCCCATTGCCCTGGCCTTGGTTAGCAGCCCTGGCTACCTGGGGTCTGGGGCCCTCCTCCAGGAGGACCTCACTCAGGCCAGGCCCTGCCTATCATCAGTCACTTTATCTAAGTGTCTGGAGGTGGACATGCAGAGTGTGGCCCGCATTGACCTACCTCCCAGCTCCAGCAGTGCAAAATCTCTGCTCAACGGTGCCAACCAAAACCACAAAGAGTACAAAGCCGGGGCTTTGTCAGACCCGCAACCTCAGCATCCACGTCTGGTCCAGGAATCCTGGGAAGGGAGCCTGGAAGAAATATTTAAAACTTTTCTCAAAGCAGAAATTAACCACAAGGAAGAGTTAACTTATCTTGCCTAGACTTCAACAAGCCAATCTACATTTGTGTTTCAGGAGGAAAAAGGAAATTGCCCAGAAGGCAGCAGAGGAAAATGAGAGATACCGGAAGGAGATGGAACAGTGAGTGCCCCGGCTGCACGTGTCTGCACACGCGTATGTGTGTGGACGTGAGGCTGCTCTCAGGAGTGTGGCAGCCAGAGGCCACCTCCAGGCCAGTCTACCTGGCGGATCTTCTTGTCCCCTGGTGGCTCCTCCTTTATTTGTAGCTGTCCCATAATCCTGGTAAAGCCCATCTTATTAGGGTAACTAGAACAGAGTCTTATAACTGCCGGGTGGCGTTCACACTCTGTTTAGAACACAAGTGCCAGGGACTTTGTTTTCTTCACCACGACTAGAACCGTGTGGCCTCTCCCGGGCTGGTTGCGGTTCCCCGACAGGCAGAAGGTGGGCCCGCGAAGGTTCTGACTCCAGTCACAGGCGTGGGGGTTTTATTTCAGGATCGTGGAGGAGGAAGAGAAGTTTAAGCAGCAGTGGGAAGAAGACTGGGGGTCAAAGGAGCAGCTGCTCTTGCCTAAAACCATCACCGCCGAGGTGCACCCAGAGCCCCTTCGCAAGCCAAAGTGTAGGTATCATGTGCCGGGGGAGAGGGCTTCCTCCTGCGGCCGGGGGATGGGGAGGTCCAGACAGAGATGCTGGTCTCCCTTCACGCACCACCTCCTCCCCAGGTGAATAGCCCGTGGCTCTCTGGGCTGCATTTCCTTCATGGAGAGGCAGCCATGTGCCAGGGGCTGTCGGCCAGGGCATTGGGGTGGGTGGGATCCGTCTTCCCTCCTTGTCCTGAGGGCTGCTGCCAGGCTCTCCCCCATGACACAGACTCAGGTGGGCAGACCCCTCCCCTGCCCTTGGGCTGCTGAAGAAGGAATGGAGAGCTGTGGCAAAAGTGAACTGCTCATGGGATTATGATCTTAGTTGTTGGGTGTCGTGTCCTCTCCCCGCCTGGTTCTGAACTGGGGCTGGGGTGAAACAGCAGCAAGAAAGTGGGGAAGGGGCTCACATTAGAGAGGACTCTAGTGGTCCAAGATTGATGGCGACTGTGGGTGGAGCTTACCTAAAGTGCCCCTGCCACCTGCATCCCTGTGCGTGGACCTTGCATGGTCCCACCACACCAAGGATGGAGTCAGGACTGTGAGACCCCTTGCAGGCACCAAACCATGGCCACCCTGGCGCCTCAGCTCCCTGTGTCCCCCCACCTCCTTTCTTCATCTGCCCTGCGATCTCACCTCTAGTTTTAGTCCAGACCTCAACCGACTGCTCCCTGTCCACTTGCTCTCAACCCCAACTCCCAGGATGTGTCTTCAAGGGGCAGCTCACACCACCAGGGCAAAGTCGGGGGCTCAATCTCAGTGCTTCTTCAGTGGGCTCGTGGTGGGGAGCCAAGGAAGGCAGCCGAGGGGCCATGGCAATGACGAGCGCAGGATGCCTGGTGGGGCCTTTACTCTCACTTGGCAGCTGTTCTGATTCGTACCTGACGTGGGGCAGGTTCTACTCCAGCTGGGAGCCCCCAGGTTTGGGCTGAATCTGCACCCAGGAACCAAGGGTCCCCATTTCTGTCGTGTGGCAACCATTTAGGAACCTGTGATGGGGTCTAGACAGCTCTGGCTCCAACTTTGAATCATACCTGAGCCCTAGAGGGACCTCAACTTGGGTCAGTGAAGAGGTGAAGGTTATCTGGATGGTTCCCTATCACCCCTCCGTGGTGCAGGGCAAACAGCTTCCAGCACATTCCTTCCTGGCAGTAGAGCGCAGTGTCACCTCAGGGGCCTCTCGGAAGGACAAAGCGTGCTCTCATCAGCCTCCCCCAGGACATTCGGTATTAGTTGAAGATGTGGTCAGAGTTAAATTCCCAGTGAATAATCTGTTTTTAGACAGGGAGCTAATTTGCTCTTATGAGTGAAATAGGAGCTTGAGAAGGAGAGAAATCGATTTTAATTGCTTTTCATGAAAGTAATCCTAGTCAGTGTGGTACCTTCCTAGAAATTGGGTCTTGGCTTCAGGGCAAACACACCCTCTCCGGAACTATAGAAAATAAAAACTCTTTCTCTAGCAAGCTATTTATTTAGTGCTTTTAAACCAGATCGATCTTCTTGAATAAAAGGATCTAGAAACTTCCCTTTGCTCAGGTGTAAATGCTCTCTAAGGGAGCGCTGCGAAGCAGGGGATTGATTGATGACCAGACTTTGCCAGCCTGAGCTGGGGCAGCCGCTGCCTCCATCCTTCTCTGTATGCACCGGCAATTCAATTCTCATTTTGAGAAAATTCAGGAAATGCAGGAAGGCGTCTGAGCCAACTCAATTCCTGCCTTTCTCCCCATTCCCGGGAGGCAGGGATGGCCTTGGCTGTGTTGGGCCAGCAGGACCGGGCTGCAGCCAGCCCCTCCCTGCCTGTCTTCAACTCTGGGTCCAGTTGGCCCACAGTTTCTACCTGACCCAGGTGTCTGTGCCTGTGAGGATGGACCCTGCATTTGTGAACAGACAGGAACGAGTGTGGAGCATCTCTTGCCTGGAAAATGAAGCCACTCATCCTAATGATGTGGGTGGGACTGATGGCTCCCCTCACCACCACCTGTCCCAGGGCTCTGCCTGCCCACCGTGGCCAACCCAGCAGAACCCCAGCATTCCACCCAGCCCTCAAGTCCACGACACATTGTCACAGGGGCCCCCAGAAGAACTTTTCTTAGCTAAAGCAATGGGGGAGAGGGATTTTTATTAAGGATCCCAGAGCTGGAAGGAGCCTTGAGAGATGAAAAGGTTTAAACAAGAGGTTTCCATCTTCTCTCCCCATGAAGGACCCAGTCAGTCAGCCCCCACCCCCAATAGACCCCATGGTTTAGAAGTTGAATTTTTTCCCTAGCAAACTAAGTAATCATTTGTGTTCCCATTGCTTTATTAAATAGACATTCTTGTTAGCAAGACAGCATCAGTGCTCCACTGCTGAATAAACATAAATTGAGCCAAAAGCAAAGGAACTTAACTTTAGGAACTTTAAGGGACTTGAAGAACTTCCGAGGCTTTTCATAGATTAATGGACAAGTGCTTCTAATTGATACTTTGAATTATTAATAAGCAGCTCACAGGAGACTCATCCACTACCCTCCGCGGTCCCACGGAGTCCAGGTTGGAAACCACTGGAATGGATGGCTTGCTATTCTCCACCTTATGTCAAAATTCACGTCTTCCTAACCACTTTTACCCTGTTGTGCCCCTTTTACCCTTTGGAATCCCCTCACCCCCTCAGCATCCCCACCCTGCCCGCACAGCTCCGATAGCCCCCCGGGACCCAGAGCTCCAAAGGTGCTGAGAAGCAGCCAGGAGGATCTGTTCCCCCTTGTCAGCCCTGGCACCAAACATGCATGATACCCAGATGTTCCTGTCCCTGCACCCCACTCCCAGGTTCCAACCGAGTGCCCTGCAAAGTGGTTCTCACTCTGCTGCCAGATCAGAGGCCCCTGTTGTTGGCCCGTTTTACAGACAAAGAAACTAAAGCTGCCAAGGTGGAAAGCACTGCATGCACCATCCCAGAGCAAGAAACCTTTGCTCTGGGCTCCTGAGCCCTGTTCCTGCCCTGACCTCACAGCTCCCATGGCGGAAGCTGGTCACAGGTCCCCAAGCTCCTCGGAAACACCTCTGGCCTCTTGGTCTCCTGGCTCCCTCTTGGCTCACCAGCTTCCTCCTCTTTTCCTGGGTAGATGATCAGGGAGTGGAGCCCAAGCTCGAGCCGGCAGACGATGCAGACGGAGGCACGGAGGAGCAGGGAAAGCAGGTTTGCAGCCCCCGCTTTGCTCCCTGGCCTTGCTGCTCTGCTTGCCCTGCCCGCCGTGTACTGCTAGCCCCGCAGACACCAGCCCCAAGGGGCCGGCACGTGGTGGGGACCCCTGGAGTCTATGAGGCTCCTCCAAGCCCCAGCTTGATCCAAGCACTGCAGACACAACCTTGAGGACAGGATGCACAGCCAGGCTGAAATGTCAGCTAGCGCACACCAGTGCAACTGAACTGCTGGTTCGAGCATTTAAGTACTGACCAAGCCCAAGCCCTTCCTCTGCTGCTCTGGCCTCTCCCCCCGGACTCCCTAGACCTCCCCAAGATCCAGCAACTAAGGGAGTAGTGCTTGGTCCAGCAGGGGGCTTTCAAGATCCTGTTCCAGAACTCAGGCTGGGTAGGGTGGGTAATTATGGAAGCCATCGCCGCTGGCCCGGGAGCTTCAGGTTTGAGGCATTACCCCATTGCGCTATTGCCTGGGGAAGGCAGGGCGCTGATGCCCTGCTTATCTGGCCTGAATATGCTCTTCTGGAGGGAGATCTCCTGCCCACTGCTGCCTGAGCTGTCCTTCCCAGAGCTGACCGCGGCCAGTGCCTTCTCTTTTGACACTGGAAGCAGAGGACATGGCCTGCAGCATGAGACAAGACAGTTTTGTTCCGTCCGACAGCAGCTTTGGGCAGACACCTGGGCTCCCTTTTGTCTGGGGCCGTTTCTTGGATGGAGGGAGCTGACCAGGGTCAGGAGACGCCTCGTTCTCTTTCAACGGGGCTTTTTGTTTGGAGAACTGTGGGAAGAGCTCATCCCTCCACAAGGGGCTTTCTCTTCGATTTTCTGGCACTGACTTCTGACGCCAGTGTCCTGGGAGAGGCCATTGACCGTGGCCCAGGCCCTGGGCATTGGGGCCTTTCTGAGGAGATCTTGGGCCTGCTTTTTACCCCAGAGGAGGCCAGGTAAGTGGGGAGTGGGGCAGAGGGAGCAGTTTGCTGCTGGGTCTGCTGGCGCTGTTCTTCATCTCGCCAAACCGTGCGTTCCTTGGGAGCCTAACTCCCGGCTGCTGCCCGTGGACGCTCTGGCTGAGCTGAACTGCTCTCATTGCTTTGTTCTCTGTGTTCTTACAGCCTTTGGGTGGTTTTATCGTTACGATGGCAAATTCCCCACCATCCGGAAGGTAGGACAGGACTGGGCGCCGTGCAGGTTTGCTGCTGTGTCTGCTGTGGGTTTTGGCCTTTTCCAATCTGTGCTTCTTTTCCTGTTGACTCTCAACAGTGTGACCCGGCCTGTTCATTCAGAGGGTAACCCCCCGTGCGCCTCTCTGTCAGGGTGACCTCACAGGCAGGGCGCTGTCACAGAGGTATCGTGGGGAAAGTGTTCACCGGCTGAGACAGGTACCGCCAGGCACCGTCTGGGTCAGCACCAGCCCCGGTGGGCACAGGGCAGGGGCAGGGCCGAGGATAGCTTCTGCTTTGTTCCTCTGTCAAGTAGACCCAGAGGCCAAGACCAGAGCCAGGGACAGACGGAATGAACTACCAGGTTGGGTGTGCACAGTGCAACTTACGAGACTGACGCAGACACAGACTGGCTGCCAGGGGGCCATTTGCTGCCTCAGGTTGGGACAGAGAGCCACCCCATCATGACTTTCTCCTGGAAATATCTCTGCGTGTGCCCGGGATAATGCGTTTTTCTGGTCTGTGGGGCCTTGAATTTTCTCTTGAAATCTTATTACTGTATCTCCAGGCCCCATAAAACTCTGCCGTCCTTTTTCTTTCTAAATCACTTCGGCATTTGATTACGAAAACGCCCCCGTTAACGTCTGCAGACTGGACATTCCAGATGACTTGGTATTTGGGAATCAGGCCTCAGCATCAATCTGGGTAAACTAATTTAGGTGTCATCGCTCGACCGGCTCTTCCTGGCGGGATGTCAGTCCCCCAGAAACCAAAGCACTGGCAGCTGGGTGACCTTGATGATGTGGAACTTCTCCCTGCCTGTAAAATGGGAATATCGGAGGTGCCAGGAACGTCCACCCGCTTCCTCCAGCCTGACACTGTTAAGATAACAGACAGCAGCATTATTCCTGACAGAGGTGAACGACTTTACCCAGGAGCACAGATCATGATTTGCATGACAGTGAATAAACTTAGGACAGAGCACCTCAGGGGCTCCTTGCCGCACCACTGTGGTCTCAGAAAGGGCTTGGTCTCCTACGACTGTCCTTTTCATTCTGCAGGCTGCCTCTACGGCTTAAGACGTCTCCTGGGGCTAGATTTCTAATTCTTCTCTGTATACTGTCTCTACTGGAGCTCAGCTAGAGAGGACAAAACACACACGGGATTTTGAAAAAGTAATAAAAGGAGACAGGCTGGTAAACTGGTTTCCAGCCACCAATAACCGGGTAAATGTAAGAAAACAAGCATCTCCTGCACACACTTGCCTCCCATCGGACGTCGTGTCACTTGAAAATCGCTGTTGGTCAAGACGTAGCCCTGTTCCCCCCATTCATTAGTTCACTCATTCCACATATAGCTGGTATTTTGGTATTCATTTCATTTCTTATTGAGAGAAAAATTGCATTTAGGTAGAAGCGAGAGCATATCCACACCCTCTGCCTCTCCTCTCAGTCGGGACCAGAAGAAATATTTGCCATAAATTTAACTGACACCTGAAGGACAACAGAATCATGTCTCTCGTGCTGGCTCTGAAACTCTGTTGTCTTTTTTCCCAGAACTGTGTGAGATGCTTTGTCTCGCAGCAGCTGGAGCACCAAGTCCAGGTCCTACAAGTGGTTCCCTATGGCCATGATCGCCAATGCACAGAATTCCCCTTGTTTGAAAAGATAACCACTCAGTGTCTTCTACTCCTAACCTGGCAGTGAGTTCCTTGGGGGCTCAGGCATGTAGCCCCACAAAGTCTTCAGGGCCTGAAGGATTCCTGGTTCTGACTAAGCCTTTTCACCGGGACTGCTTGAGTAAATCAAGCAGACCAGCCTACTTAGGAGCCCACCTCTGGCAGGGGAGGCAGATCCATACACAGCTGTGTAACCTGTAGGGAGGAGGCTAGTCCAAGGTCAGCAGGCAATGCGATGGGTAGCTAGCCCTTCTGCACTGGAAAGCAGGTGCTACTTGTTTGGAGAGGGGACAGAAGCAGTCCCATCTGCCTGTCCCACCCAGGAACCCTAGCTCTCAAATCGTAGCACTGCTGGGTATTTTAAGCCAACAGAAGGGCCATTCCTATCATGGTGGTCCCTGTGGGAGGCCATGGCCTTACTCTAGCAAGCTGACATTAAGCAGAATGTTTCCAACTCCTCTTGGGGAATTGCTGTCTAAATCTATAACATGATGGCAAGGATTCATCTATCAACTGAGCCAAGAGTCTAGTGAACAGGGCACGCAAGGAAGCAGGCAGGACTCTAAAGCAACGAGAACCATTTTCATATGTGGCTCAGAGACTGCTCTGGGGTGGGTCCCTATCCCCGAGATGAGGGGCCATCTACAAAGCACATTACTTGTGTACAGAGGCAGGGATGTGACTCGGTCATAGGTCCAAAATGACCCCGCAAGTCCCTCCAGCTGTGGACAACGTTGTGTGTCCATTGCTGGGAAATTCAATTGCTCATTCCTGGCCTTGGATGCTGGGATGATTCCAGAATTATGAGAGCAGGCCCCAGGAAGCTTGCTGGGAGCGGGGGTGAGCTCAGTGAACACGCAGGTTTCCCTCTGCCCCCAGAATTTCCCAGAGTGTTGACTGTCTGCTGTCCCCTCTCCTGAGTGCTCTGTCCTCCATACTGTGTGTGACGGGGGCTCACACTCCCTCCTGCAGTTCTCCCAGTGCCCCCAGCTCATCAGGGCACAGTAGATAACTTGTGGGACCTGGAAGACTCAGGTCCAAATCCTGGCACCACCACTTACTGGATGTTTGACGTCAGGCAAGGGACTTCACGTCTCTGTGCCTGGGCTCCTCCATCAGGGAAAGCGGATGAGGCCTACTGTGGGATAATCAGTCAGTCCCTTGGCACATAGGCGGTCCATAGATGTTTATCCTCTTCCTTCCTTACTCCTTGGCTTCCCTGCAACCGCACTGGAGAAGCAGGCAGGGAAGCAGGCTTTGCAGGTCCAAATCCAACAGGAAGAACCAGGAGTCTGTGTGCCCTGCGTCTCCCTCCCAAATCCTCTCCAACACTGACAGCAGGAAGAGCAGTGAGCTGTTCTCTCCCCTACCCCCAGCTCCCAGTCCCCTAGGTTCTGGCCAATCCTCAGTTCAGGGGCCTGGTGCAGAGGGAGCGTGGATTTGGACTCTCCGGGATGAAATGGTCTGGAGCTTAAGCATCAGGACAAATCTGATGTCCCTGGCTCTGGACTCCCAAGTCTGAAGCTGATGCCTCCTTTCTCGGTCAGGACAGAGGGTCTCTGCATGGGGCTTGCCAGCTCTCCCAGATTTTCTGTAGAATCTCCCAGGATGCATCTGTGGCATCTGAACATGAGACACCTTTCCATTCAGATGATGGAGAAGGCATGTGCCCAGATACTTGGACATTAATACAATGCCTTTTGTTTATACAGCACTTGGAAGCTCACAAAGCTTTTTCATAGATATTATTTCACTGGCTCTGGATGGCAAGCCTGTGGGGCAGTTATTTTCCCCATTTTGGAGATGAGGTGAATCAAGACCAGAGAGGTTAAGGAACTTAGCCAAGGTCACACAGCTAGTTAGTGAACTAGTAAGCCAGTTTTTATGACTGGCAAAAGGAAAATGTCTCCCACTCTGCAGTGGGTAGCAGTGACCTGCCTGTCCTAAACCTGAGGTCTGATGCCCAGCGCAGAGGGGCAGAGCTGGGGGAGGAGCTCACCATAGGCTGGTTGCCTGCTGTTGTCTGAGGGCTGAATGCCCTGTTTGCTGTGCTGTGCCAGTGTCAACACTACCTTGTAACCCTTGTCATGTAAATAATGCCACATCTGCTCAGAAAGGGAAGGATAAGAAGAAAGCCAAGTATGACAGCCTGCAGGAGTTGAGAAAGAATAAGAAGGAACTGGAATTTGAGCAAAAGCTTTACAAAGAGAAAGAGGAAATGCTGGAAAAGGAAAAGCAACTGAAGATCAACCGGCTGGCCCAGGAGGTGGGTGTCCCGCTCACAGGCCAGGCGGGGATCCCTGGGGTGCTGTTTGTTTGTTCCCCACCAAACTCCCAGGGAACCAGCTGGAGCTGTTCTCCCCAAATGGAGTCCAAGGAGGGAGTGAGCCCTGCACCCCTCCTGGAGAGAGAGATATCCCCCCCGCCCAGGGTCGGCTGAGACTAGCTTCTGGCTTAGGTGTATGTTTGTTTGGGATTGAGTCTAGCCTCCTTGCTCAGGTGTGGGTCTGAGGCTAGCCTGCCTGCCCAGACTGTAGGACTTAGGTTAGCCCTCCACATGCCTGGCGAGAGGTTTGAGTCTGTCCCCTCCACCCCCACCTCACCAGAATATGAGTCCAAGGCTATGCCTCTCCACCCGAGGTGTGGTTGTGAGACCTGTCTCCCTCCTCAGGGTGTGCGTCTGAGGCTAACCCCTCTGCCTAGACTGTAGATTTGCAGTTAGCCATCCATCCACCTGTCATGAAGTCTGAGTCAATTTGGCCCCCTACCCGGGATATGAGTCCAAGAGCAGGTTTCCCCAACCTGTCTCAGATCTGAGGGTCTGGGTCTGAGGCTAACCCCTTTGTGCAGGCAGTGTGTCTGAGGCTAGACCTCTTCAACCCAGGAGTGTATCTAAGGCTGTCCCCTTGAAGACATGCCAGAAGCAGTCTTCCCACATGAGTAATTCCCATTTCCTAGGTGAGGCAGATGACCTTAACTCCCCAGCTGTTGGGGTATTATTGGTTCTGTTTCTCTTTAATGTTTCCATGAATCAGAATGCCAGGCTGATTAGATTACAAAACCAGAGTAGTTCTGGAAAATGTGAAGTGTGCCAGGTCTGGCATTAGGAACAAATTAGCTACAAAATTAAAAATAAAATCAAATTGTGTTTCTGAGGACAAGGCAACGTTGAGTGGGGAAAAAAAAAAGAGTAAAGTTAAAATCTTGGAATGTGCCGGGAGCCTACGAAAGGACCATTCTTGGAGAATCTTAAGAGCCTCAGCGTTTGCAGGGTCTTGGGGGCCAGTGAACCCCACGCAATGCCTGAGCCCTTTCTCTGATTGTGCCTGACGCCCCAACACCCTCTCCCCCTAGTTTCTGCCTCCTCTGGGGCCAGGAGGAGCAAGCTGGGTCTTTTTCTAGAAAGCTGACATACCCCACACTACTCTAGGTTTTTAAGAAGTGTTTCTGTGCCGCTGACTCAAGTGTGCCACCCATGTGTGACTTTGATGTCCCCTTTGTCCTCTCCTTTTCGCGCCGGCCTTGGGTCTCAGGTGTCCGAGACAGAGCGGGAAGACCTGGAGGAATCGGAAAAGATTCAGTATTGGGTGGAAAGGCTTTGTCAGACGCGCCTCGAGCAGATTTCCTCTGCCGATAATGAGATTTCAGAGGTAACGGAGGCCTTCTTTCCACAAAGACCCCTGCTGCCTTCAGAACGACCGCCCCGGCGACAGCGGGAGGCACGATGGCCCGGGCAGGCTTCCGTGTCCAGGGGCCCCCTCACCAGCCCACTCTTCCTTCCTCTTGTGAGGAGGGGGACGTGTCTGTGTACCTGCTTATCTCCAGTGACCACTGAGTCCCAGCTCGTCTGAGATGGTCCCTGTTAGGCCTGTTGTCCTGGTCTAATTACTGAGTGCCCCTTTCACTGTCAAGTGTGGTCCAGTTTAGATGATAAATTATATGGTCACCTTACTTATCACCCACATCTGGCGTTACTTGGGACTCTCCTGCATTTGGGCCACCCTACTGCCCGTCTGGTATGCGCCTAACTGGGCACCCAGGTGACAGAGAAGCGACTCCCCCGTGGTTCTGGTTTGAGGGTGGTCGTTCTCCAGCAGCCAGAGAAACAGATAAGAGCATTGTACTTGATGCTTTGTGAAGTGGAGCCCTGTCTGACAATTACAGCACTTCCTTGCTACCCCCAGATGACCACAGGGCCCCCGCCTCCCCCGCCGTCTGTGTCTCCCCTGGCCCCACCCCTGAGACGATTCGCAGGCGGGCTGCACCTCCACACCACTGACCTGGATGACATCCCTTTGGACATGTTCTACTATCCCCCCAAGACGCCTTGTGCCTTGCCTGTGATGCCCCACCCTCCACCCTCCAACCCTCCCCCCAAGGTCTCGGCGCCCCCTGTCCTCCCCTCATCAGGCCGCGTGAGCACCTCGTCCTCGCCCTGGGTCCAGCGCACTCCACCCCCCATTCCCATCCCTCCCCCTCCATCTATTCCCACCCAAGACCTCACTCCTACCCGCCCGCTGCCCTCGGCACTGGAAGAGGCACTGGGCAACCACCCCTTCCGCGCTGGGGATCCAGGCAACCTAACAGAGGACCGGGAGGCAAAGAACCATGGTGGGAAGCCTGCCAACTCCCCCGTCCCTGAACGGAGCTTCCCACTCCCCCCAAAGGTACTACCCCTGTGCTGCATGCTATGTTGGGAAGCGGGAAGAGTGGGCAAGGCTGCTGTTTCCCGTGTGCTCCTCTGCTCCTATGGGCAGAGATGGGAGGAAACATCACCCCACTCCGCTTTCTAGGAATGAGCTCCCCAGCCTGCCTGTTTTGGTCATCCAGCATGTGGGTGGTCTCTGCTGATTTTGAAGTTCTGTATTGTATGGTGAGTTGCCTGTGACACTTGGGGTGGATGAGCAACAGTGCATCCATGTTCATCACTCTCTCTGCTCCTCTTGCCTAGTATGGGCTGGTAACATTCAATGCAGTACTTGCAAGCCTATGTTAGTGAATAGTCAGAGCTCTGAGTCACAGCCAGTAATTTCTTGATATTAGCCCAGAAAGCCTTGATTATGGGAAATAAATCCCTGGTTTAATGGAGGGAAGGGGGGGTGCAGTGGAGCACTATTAGGCTCTGTAAATGAGGTGACAACACTGTCCAATGCAGTATTAGGACATTGCAGTGCCATTTTCTATGGCACTAGCCAACCACACTGGCTTGAAGTATGATACTCAGAAATTTCTGGCCAACTTCCAGCTACAGAAAAAATGAAGATGGAGAGTTCCTAGAAATCTCCAAATTATCCCTAGTTAAAAGACTAGGGATCTTTTTCTTGGATGTCAGGAGGCAGAAGAGTGATCTTTCCCAAAAAGACATATTTCCTATTAATTGTTCTTAATCCAAAGACTATTTTGGAAAAGGCAATCCCCAGGGAAGACAGAGAGCTTTGATCTCATGGAGGGAAAAACAAAATATTCCTTTGTGTCAGTAGCCCTGGGGCCAGGCTTGAGCCAGAGCTAAAGCAGCTCATGTCAGCTGCGTAGGGGCTGGGGGAGGGCAGTCTGTACCTGATCAGTGGTTTTCACTAACCTTCCCTGCATGGATTTGAGTTCCTGCATGAAGGGCAGCATAAGCATCTCAGAGCCTTCAAGAGAGCTCAGGGAAGAAAGGTGGGAGTGAAGAAAGTGCCAGTTGCCAAGGCTGCAGCTCCTGGCTGGGGATTCTCAGAGGGCCTTCCTCTGGACCTCCGGGGGAATCCTAGCCCTGCAGCCGACAGAGAGAAGTCTGCCTGTTCCAGGGATGTCTTGCCCCAGAGCTCAGCCAGGAGCCGGTTCACAGGGGGCTGAGTTAGCCTGGCACATCCTTCTTGTGAGTGGCCCCCACCAAGATGGGCGGCCGCTTTTCCTCAACAAATTTGATTCAGCAATCATTGATTGACTGGGCACCTGCTTCATGCCTCTCTGTGTAAGGGGGGAGGGGAGCAGGGCTGAAGGGTCACAGAGGAGAGTGGCACACCTGTGCTCTCTAGGACTTTGCATTGGAAGGATGAGCAGCTGACCAGGCAGGATTCAGCTGTGAAATTGGCACTGGCCAGGTGCTGTGGGAGGGCTTCATACCAACGGGAGGTTGAAGGCACCTCTGTAGAGTAAAGGGCTTGTGAGCTGAGCCTTGAGGGATGGTGATACATGGAGGATGAGAGGGAGGGCACTGCAGGTGCAGGGAACATAAAGATGGCAAGGAGGAACCGCCTGAGTGTGAATCCTGGCTTGGCCACTGGCTGGATGATTTAGAGCACGAGTTACTTCATCTCTCTGAGCCTGGGTGGATGCGAGTGCTAATGGCACCCACGTATTATAAGGGTCAAGTGAGTTAATACATGAAATCATTCTAAGTTAACACTTTGGAGAGTGTCAGGCACAGAGTTGGTGCTCAGTAGACATTAACTATGATCAGTGACAGATCAGGGTACGAGAAAATTTGGATGAAGCTGCCCACAAGAGATTGGAGGCAAACTCTGCAAACTTTTGAGTCAGGGTCAAGATTCAAAACAGGGTCCAGCTTTCTCGGATTCCTCCAGGAATCACGAAGTTCCCACTGTAAGTTCCCGATCAGAGAACAGGGAACATTAACAGCTCCCCCGACACCATGAGCCTCTGAACAACTGGACCATAAGTGCTTAAGTGACATCAAAGCCAGGGTTGTCCCTGACATGAAGGCCAGGGGGGCTGCCGTTTGGTTAGCTGCATCCTGCCTGGGTCAGCGCTTGGCCCTGGCACCACCTGCCCCGCCCCCCCCCCCCCCCCCCCCCCCCCCCCATTCTCCTGGCAAATTGTCCTCAATGCTACAGCAGAAAGTGTGGGTGATCACACACCTGCACAGCCAGCCCAGCCACCAGCAGGCCTCAGGTGGCGGAAACACCTGTGTCAGCTTGGCATGTGCGCCAGCCACACCAGCACCTGCCTGAGGAAGGGTTTCAGGGCCATATCTACCCCCAGGCACTGTCCCCTGGGCCCACCATACTATTGAGTCATTCATTTATTCATGCAGCACGTTTAGTGAGCACCCAGTATATGCCAGACTATGCTGGGCCCTGGAGAACCACCCCAGCATAGGCAGTCCAGGCCCTGCCCGAGACAGCCCGGCGGGAAGTCAGTCACAGGTAAGCAGAAACTACCACACTTGCAGGGGAGATGGAGAACCACAGTGCTGCGATGAGGGGTGGTGGTGCAGAGGAAAGCTCAAGGAGTGCTTCCTGAAGGAGGCAATGATACCCAAGCTAAGACTGGGGCAGGTAAAGCAAGCGGGATGGCATATGCAAAGGCCCTGAGGCAGAAACCTGGCATTTGGGAGGCTAAAGTTAGGTGGTGCGAGGAGGGTGAGGAGTGAGGGATGATGCTGCAAAGGAAGGTAGAGAAGCTCATGAAGGACACTGGAGGTCAAGCCAAGGAGCTCAGGAGTCAGTGGGGACCCATCAAAGGTTGGGGGCAGGGTTGTGACCTGATCCAGTTTGTTTTGCCCTAGATGCTGAGGTGGGTTAGAGCAAAGCAGACAGGTTGCATGAGCTCCTCTGGATGCTGCTCTCACTGGTCCTCACCCCCAGCCTCCAGAGACTCTGTGCCCACCCGCCAGGAACAGCAGATGCTTCGAGTGTAGTCCAGGACTAGAACTGTGGCCAGAAGAGAGAGCCCTTAGGGAGAGAGAAGGCTGGATGACACTCAAGGCCGCTGGGAGCGAGTCTTGAAAGTATGTCCTCTGAGTGACAGTGGCTGCTGGGGCCCCCAGCACTGGGCTCTGGCTCAAGTGCCTGGTTCCTTAGAGCCACCCAGTAGTTTGTGTGGCCTCAGAGCATACTGTGGCCAATGGACTTCTCGTCTCTCTGCTGAAGGTCACACCCCTAGGACTTCCGGTGGGATGCCCACACCAGGCTGGTTCAGCATGTGCATGGTATTTGCATGTGATTTGAAGTGCCATGGTTGGCCCAGGCCACCCCCACCACGACCTCACATGGGTCTCTCTTAAACTAACCCCTGTAGACATTTTGCCCAAGCCCGCAGCCTCCAAGAGGCCCTGGCGTGTCCACCATCTCCAAACCAGTCATGGTCCACCAGGAGTCCAACTTCATCTACAGGCCAGCTGTGAAGTCCGAGGTCCTGGTAAGCCCTGGGGTCCTGCCTGGGGCGTCTCCTGAGGAGCAGACAGGGCTTGTCTCCCTTGGGTTCTGCTGGAGCGAGAGTGAGGTGGGCCACAAACTCACATCAGGGGCCATCTCCTACCCTCGTCATTGGCCAAGAAATGAATCTACGTGGCTGTAAGCATCTCTGCACGGTCTCACTGAATCCTCCCAACAGTCCAGTGAGAGGGTTCCTGTTGTTCTCCCTGTTTGCCACTTGGGGAAACTGAGGCTCAATAAGGTTAAGTCAGTTACCCAAGGCAGCGTCTTTCTGACTCCAGAGCCCAAGCTCCTACCTGCCTTGTCAGATTGCCAAAGCCTACACTGACTCCACTTACCCTGGCCTCCGCCCCTAAGGTCTGGTGGCATGGAACCGCCTCGATGAGGGACTGGCCAGAGCAGATCCACTCCCTTTCTCCGGTTCACTTCTCACTCCTCGCTGGGACCAGGAGTGTGAGGTGTGGTCCTGGGGGAGAGGGGAGGGTCCGCCCACCCCCAGGCTCCTTTGGCTCAGCGAGCTGGGACTCATGTGCATCCCACTCCAGGGGTACAGGCCCCCGACTGCCCCCCACAGTGGGAGGAGTCATGTGAGAATTTTTATGCCTCCTTCAAGGAAACCCTATCCAAATGTCAGGGTGCAACAGCTCAGATACTTATTTTGAGCCTTAGCTGTCCTGGCAGCTCCCCAAAGAGCCGAGTTTGTGCTCCTGTGACAGCCTGCTGATGCAGCCGCGTCGTGTTCTCTGGACGATGACAGGGGGTGGTGTCTGCCTGACTGGAACTGGGTAGCTGCTGCGTCTGGGGACATGGAGCAGACCCCTCACATAAATCAGGCTGTGGCTGTCTGGGGAGGGATGTTGGCAGGGCAGCCCGGGCTGGCAGGCCCAGGCTCTGGCACCAGGGGGCAGACGAGACCCGTTGGTAATGTCCAGTGTGGAACTGTCTTTTTTCTGGCAGCCACAGGAGATGTTGAAGAGGATGGTGGTTTATCAGACAGCATTCAGACAAGTAAAACGATGCCTTCTGTGTGTCTGTGGCCCTCCCCACCACCCACATCCCTCCCACCCTGACTTCTCTCTCTGGGAATGCCGGGTCGGCTCTGAGGCGGCCCGAGGTGCCGTCTTCCGGGAGCCTCAGGCCAGAGCTGTGTCCTCGTTGCCCATGGCCAGGGGTTGGGAAGGGTCTCATATCAGGTGGGGACTCTGGGCTTCTTAGACCCCCATGACCCAGCTGAGAAAGCAGCAGGATCCCCGGGGACTTGCTCTTTTGCTGCTGTTTGTTCACAGAGGAGCAGGCAGAGGGAATCTTCGGGGGTCCCAGAGGCCAAGCTGGGCGTTTGCTCAGCCCTAGGAAAGACGAAGAGGCTGCCTGAGGTGTTCCCCCGTCTTGTCCCCTCAGGCAGATCACAGCTTCACCAGACCCCACCTGGCACTGAACCAGGATCAGGAAGGAAGTGGGGGCCCGGATCCTCCATCTGCCTGGGGTGCTCTTGGGCACAGGGCTGCAGAAGTCCTTGCTGGTCCATGAGTAGCATCAGGCAGGCAGCCGCTTGTCCCCCCTACCTCCTAGGGCTTACATCCCAGAGCCAGCCGTGGGATTGGGTGTCTCACCATTGATGAAAGAGACCCCAAGATGGAGATCTTGCAGCCAGCCTCCTCACGAATAACCCACCCCCCAACCACAGGCTGCTTTGGCTACAGGCAGGGAGCAAAGAGGTGCCAGCTCTACAGTGAGACATGACGGGGCAGTGACAGGCGACAGCTAACACTTAGAAGGTGTGCTGTGCTGAGCACTGTTTCTAAATACTTCATTAACTCATTTACTCTTTACAACAACCCTAGTGGGTAGGTGCTGTATCATCCCCATTTTGTAGATGAGAGACCACAGCAGAGAGATTGGGAGACGTGCCCATGATGGCTCAGCTAGGGTCAGACCCTGGGTTTGAGTCCAGGAGGTCGGGCTCCTAAATGCTCCGCCTCCCTGCCTCCCAGAGCCCACTGATTATGAAATGGACATGTAAGGCCTTGTTGTTTAGGACGCCAGCAGGTCTCGAGGCAGAGAGGCAGGAAGGTGAGGAGTCCAGGGAAGTCAAACCCTCGCTCTACTGCCCACTGACTGGGTGACCTTGGGCATGAATGTCACCTCTGTGGGCCTCAGTTTCTCCATCTGTTGGATGAAGGGTTGGGCTCCCTCTTCAAGGGCTGACCAGCTGTAGTGGCTTATAGGTCTCTGATCTAAATTCATGCAAGATCTGGCCCATCCCTGGGAGCAGATTCTCAGGGGGAGGGAGAGAAGGAGGCCCATAGCCCACACTGCCCAGTTTCCAGAAGAAACAGCTGAGGGTAGACAGGGCCCTCTCCTGGAAAGAGAGTTGACCCCAAATCCCGCCTAATAGCCCCTCTGACCCCTGGATTTGCTGCATCCCTTCCTCTGCCTGCTGCCCTGACCCTCGCAGACTGAGCTGGGGGTGGCCTCAGAGCTGGGCCGGGCCCTTTGGGGTTGAGCCTGGGTGATGAAGGCCAGTGGGGAGGGAGGGCAGGCAGGTGCCCAGGGATCCATCTGCTGATATTTGGCCTCATCTTGTACCCAGAGCTTGGTTGCTGAAGCTGAGCATTAAGGGGGCTGTGGCCTCCCCATGGTGCTGACCACAGGCCCCAGGGGACACTTGGTGTGGTCTAGGGAACTATGTGCTTGGGGTGGCTCCACTCGGTCCAGCAAGGCCTGTGTGGGCCCCTGCCACAGGGCCTCTCCTTCACTCCCACCTCCCCACGGGGACTAACCGAGGCTTTGCTGCCCTCGGGCTTGGCACGCCTGGCCCCTCAGTCTGTGGACTAGGCTCCTGCGCTCTGTGTGTGACCCCTGGGAAGGCGGTGTGTTCTGGCTCTGCCCCCTTCTCCCTTCTCCCCACCCTGTTTCTGTGTCTTCGGGATACTCTTCCCACAGGCCCCACAGAGCCACGTCCCCCGAGCTGCGTGTCGTCCCTCCTCCTCCCCCGGCTAAGGCTCTCGGGAGGCCTCTTGCCTTCTAGATAAGCGTTACATTAACAGTGCCAGGCACCGGGCAAGCACAGACCGCCCCCTACTTTCCTTTTGATGCCTAATGTCCCTTTGCCTGCCTCCCACTGACATTTTGTGGCTGATTTCCCCAGGGAGAGCAGCCTCTAGCAGTCTTGGTCCTTCTTTGGGGTCAGAGCACTGGATGGAGAGAAGCTGGGCTTCACGCCCTAGGGCCTGGACCCAGCCTGCATGGGAGCTGAGGGAGGGCCTAAAAGACCTGAGGCTGTGGGCAGAGGAGACTGC
Organism: Equus quagga; assembly: GCF_021613505.1. Lineage (NCBI taxonomy): Eukaryota > Metazoa > Chordata > Mammalia > Perissodactyla > Equidae > Equus > Equus quagga. Next base: position 12,559,089 of record NC_060280.1, read on the forward strand.
AGCAATGCCCACGCTGCCCGCCCGGACCACCTAGATGTCAGCGGGTGCCCCTGCCAGCCACATGCCCACCCCACTGGAACAGTGTGGGGTCTGGGGCCAGGGTCCTGCAAACGCTTCAGTAGCTTCCTGCTTCCGCAGGGTAGGGTGCTCTGGCTGGTGGGGCTGCTGGCCTCCTCCCTGCATCCCCCTTGAGGCCACACCTGGCCCCCGACTCCCTCCCCTACCTCCGACCCATTCACCGTTGTCTTACTCTGCCCTAAGCTTGTTTCCTGAGTGACCCTCAGGGGCCTCTGCTCTGCGGCCCTAAAACCCTGCCTTTGCTTCCAGGATTTCCGGAAATATGAGGAAGGCTTCGATCCCTACTCCATGGTGAGAGAGAACCCCTCCCCCAGGGAGGAACCCCAGGAATGGGGTGGGGGATTACAGCGTTTTTGGTGGTGCATTCTGGGTCCTGCGGGTCCTGGGATGAGGGGGGCATGGGAGGAGCCCCACGGAGACCCAACTGCTCTGTCCTGTGAAGGCTCCTTTCAAACGGGATTCCAGTGCATTCCAGTATGAGCTAAACGGCTGGTGTGTGTGTGTGTGTGGTTCATTACAACGGTAGGGCTCACTGAGCGCCAACTAGGTGCCAGGCACCGTGCTGTGTGTTTACAAGACACGCTCTCACCCAGTCTCACAATATCCCCAGGAAGAACAGACCTGGGATGTGTGTGGCCACCTCTGTGTGTGTGTGTCCATGTGTCCCCCATGGGGCTTGGGACCCCCAGTTGAAGACCATTAGGCGTGGGGCTGGGAGAGGTCCCCTTGTCCATGTCTTCTGTGGGGCCAGTGTCCCACAGGCACCTGCCCCCCCCCCCATCCTTCAGACAGCCTCACAGCTCCCCCTGTCTTTTCCCTCCAGTTCACCCCCCAGCAGATCACAGGGAAGGATGTCCGGCTCCTGCGCATTAAGAAGGTACCTGGGCACGTGGAGGAAGGGGGGCCACCCTCTTCTCTGCCCTGCCCCCTCCCCTCTTGGTCCCCTGCTTCTCCTGCTCTCAAGATGACTCCTGGGTGACCTCTCAGATCCTGACTATTCTGCTCTCTCCCACTGAGGATGCCCCCTCCTGTGCTAGGACTGCACGCCCAGGCCCCACTTGGCGTCCGTGCCTCATTTTCTCCCTTGGGGCCCTGCCATTGGCCCCATGGCTTCTCCTGCCCTCTCGGTGGCCCTGTTGAGAGGCTCCTGGCTGCCAGGTGCCCACAGGTTTCTGTCTGCTTGGCTCCCTAAGGCCTGTTTTCCTCTCACCAGGAAGGATCCTTAGACCTGGCCCTGGAAGGTGGTGTGGACTCCCCGATCGGCAAGGTGGTCGTCTCGGCTGTGTATGACGGGGGAGCTGCTGAGCGGCACGGTGAGTTTGGGGATGGTGTGACGGTTATACAGGACTCTCCGGGAAAGCCAACAGCTGCCGCTTGGAGCGGGTCAACAGTTGCTCAAGAATGCCCCCCACCTGGATCCGTCCATTCATGCACTCATCCCACACTTTGCCCGTGGGCATAGGATGGTGCCAGGACCTGTGGGTACGCAGCCAACCAGATACCACCCGGCCCTCCAGGGGCTCCTTGTCCTGTGACGAAATATGCTCAGAACTGCCAGCAACTGAGGGTAACAATGCGGTCTAAGGGCTGACAGAGGACTAAGGGGGTAGAGGGAACCTATGGGAACCCGGAGGGGCCCTTTACCCAGCGAGGGAAAGGGGGCTGCCGGGAGGGGTCCCTGGAAGGTTGATGCCTGAGGTGAGCCTTGCGAAGCTGGGAAGGAGCTTTCCAGGAAGGAGGGACAGCGCACGTAAAAGCAGGGGACAAACCATCAAAACCTTCCCCATCCTTTTAATAAGGATGAGAGCCAACGTGTGTCAGGAGTGAACCATATGCCGGGTGCTGTTCTAAGTACTGGCGCGTCATCCTGTGTCTGAGTAGTTCATGTGTATCAACTCATTTAATCCTACAACAAAAGTAGGTACTCTTATTATTCTCATTTACAGCTTAGGAAACTGAGGCACGGGGCGGTTAAAGTGCTTGTTCAAGGACCCACGGCCAGTAAGCGGTGGAGGCGGGACCTGAACCCAAGCAGCTGGGTCATTTTGCTTTACTGCCCAGCATGAGTATGGCCTCTGCCTCGTCCCCTCCCGGAGCGGCAGGGCCCCCATCCCGGGTCTCTCTTGCGGCACGATCTTGCTTTGCTTTGATCCCCGAATCAACAGACACACGCTCTGCTGAGGAGTGAAGCTGCGCCGACCCCAGGCACAGACTCTTGCCTCAAAGTATCAACCCCTCTGCCATCAGACAGTGTCTGAAATGCCACCATAAGGGATTTCTTCTTCCAAGTCCAGGAGGCTTCTCATACTCCCGAGACTTCTGTGAGGGAACTGGCATCCTCAAAGGAGGAGCCCCTGGCCCCTCACCTTTCCAGGCCAGAGCAGGGAAACCCGTGCTCAGATCCCTTCTGGGCAGGAGATGGAGTGACGAGCATGTCACCGGGTCACTGGCAGCCAGGCTTCTGGGGGTTACTACAGCAAGTCCCGCCCTGCCACCCACGGCCTCGGGGGCCTCAGGCCCCTCCCTGCCATACTCTGAGCCCTCATTTCAGCTAGAGGAGGGGGCCTGCTCAGCTCAGCAGCTGCCGTGGCCCACACTGCCCCCCACCCTGGCCCCACACCCTCCCCCTCTGTCCTGTTTCTGGGCCTGTTGAAGGACAGGCCACTGCTTGGCCCGGGGAGGCCACCTGTCTGCGTGTCTAGCAGGGAAAGAGGACCAGGATGGGAGGCTGACTTTTCCTGGGCCCTCCCCCCTTACAAAGCCCCAGCCCGACCACTGCCTTATTGCCTCTGACGCTCCATCTTGGGTTTGTGCAAAATGAAACCGTGAAAGTCACCCGTGCGCAGGCCCACTGTCCAGAGGAAACTGCTCTCTACAGCTTGCTCCCACACCGCTTTGGACACACAAGCAGCTGGTGAACGTTTCGCAGGAGCACACGTGTTTCAAGCCGCCGGGCCACCATCTTCAGTAACACACACTGCATTCCTACCGGCCTTCATGCCCACAAGGCTTCTGGGTGATTGTTCTGTGGACACCAGCACTGCAGAAATTCCTCAAGAAAAAGGTTCTGAGGTTGAAGATTTGTGGGAAACCATGCATAGTCTATCCACTTCTTGGAGAGCCACATACATATTAGCATGTTCAAGGTTCTGACAAGTCCTGCAGTGAGTAAGTGTTTAGCTTATAACTCAGCTTTTCCCAAATTTATCAGATCACAGGTCATCTTATCCAGGAACACCTTCAACATCGTTCACTTATTCAAGAAATATCCAGTTGAATTCCTATTCTGTGCCAGGTTCTGGGGATACAGTGGTGAACCCAAAAGAGAATTCCTGCCTTGTGGAGCTGACAGCCTGGTGGGAGAGGCCATCAGTCAACAAGTAGATAGATGATTACAACTTGTGAGAAATGCTATGCAGGAAAAGACCCGGATGCTGTGAGAGACTAAAAGGAAAGACCTACCTTAGAGCGAGTGAGGGTCAGAGAAGACCCCTCTGAGGAGGAGACATTTCAGCTCAGACCTGGAAGAAGAGAAGAAAGAGAGCAAGGACAAGTGTTCCAGGTGGAATAGCATGTGAAGGCTCTGAGGCAGGACAGAGCTCGGCCTGCTCAGGGACCTGAGGCAGACCAGCAGGGCTGGAGCACAGGGAGGGACAGCTCGCAGGACTGGCTCGTGTTCCTGATAACTTCACTGGAAATGCTCCTCTGCGTCCGTCTGCAATAGCAGAGGCCCATCCGAGAGCTGGGGCAGCAGAGCTTCAGCCCTGCTGCCCCGATTCTGCTGGACCGGGTATGGGCAGACGGATGGGTGGGAAGGAGGTGCCCTCTCAGTAACCTGGTGGATCGTTTCCCCTCGTGCTTTCTGAGCCCTTGTGAGCCCAGAATCCAGGAGCAGCCTCCTTCTGGGGCCCTGCAGTGACCCTCTCTCTCTGCCAGGCCCTGGGCCAGGCATGTGTCGCTTACAGCCCAGTTGGTCATTCAATTTCGTCTTCCCGCAGGTGGCATTGTGAAAGGGGACGAGGTCATGGCAATCAATGGCAAGATCGTGACGGACTACACCCTGGCCGAGGCCGAGGCCACCCTGCAGAAGGCCTGGAGTCAGGGGGTGAGCGTGAACCCTCCCTGCCTCCCTTCCTTGCCTACCCCTGGCCCTGCAGCCAGGGTGCTCCAGCCCAGGGCGGGGGTCTGGGGTCCAGGCAACTCTTGGGTGACACCCACATACCCCATCCAGACAACAGTCTCAATCTGACAAGATGGGCTTCAGAAAAAGAAATGGCAGTCCCTGATCTTGAATCCAAAAAGCAAGTGGCACAAATCCAGACTGCAGAAGACCAGGTGTGGCAACCCACCCAAGAGAAAGACTTAAGGTCTTTTCTAAGTGCACTCTGAACAGGAATCAAGAGAGTGCTTGAGGCCACTAGAAAGCATTAACAGAAGTAGAGGGCCCAGAAAGGAGGAGGGGCTGGTGGTAGTCTGCCCTGTGCTCATTAAATGCCCACCTGGGTCAGGGCCACCACATAAGATCTCCCAGGCTGTGCACTGCACAATCCGAGGTGGTGCCCTCCTACAGACTACAATGTGAATGGTGCCCACTCATGTTGTGCAATGCACAACTTGTGCAACTGTATGCAGGCAGCCAAGCCTGAGGTATTAAGTTCAGTGCCGAGGAAGCTGACCAGATGGGCCTGGGACTCACATGAAGGGATATGGAGAAGAGAAGACTCACCGGTAACATAATGACTATCTTTGATTATCTGCAGGGCTGCATTAGGGTAGAGGGAGCAGAAGTGTTCTCTGTGATTCTTGAGGGCAGAACTGGATTGGATGGTGGGAGGTCCTGGGAAGAGATTTCAGTCCAGTATTAGGAGCTATGGCATGGTAGAGGGTCCACTGATAGTTCCTATACTTTTTATTGGATACACCCAAGCCAAGGATGGGCAACGATGAGTGAGCCAAGATGGCAGTGATGCCCTTGACAGCATGCAAGTGTTAGGATCAAAAAGCTAGGCCCAAGTTCCCCAATTGGCTGTGCATCAGAATGACCTAGGGAGCTTGTTAAAAATACTCTTTCCCAGGACCTACCCTACATTTTCAGGGGCCAAGTCCATGAGTCTAGAGTTTTAAGAAATTCCCCAAGTGATTCTGAGGTTGCTGCCTGGCCCTGGTCCACAGACCAGCATTTGGGACCTTAGTGTCATTCAAGGGCCTGGGAACCCAGGCCTCGATGGTTCTGAAGCCTCAGAGACTGGAAGCTTTCCCAGCCCATGGGACTCCCCAGTGAGGCCCGTCCCTATGAGGCAGACCTCCAGCCCCACCTGAGCCTGCCTCCCCACGGGAAAAAGGCCCCAGCGGGCTGATCCTGGGCTGAGGGGCCCAGGAGTGGGAATGGAGTGTTAGGGGGGACCCCTGAGCATGCCCCAGAGTCACACGGCTTCTTCCCACAGGACTGGATTGACCTGGTGGTTGCTGTCTGTCCCCCCAAGGAATACGACGATGAGCTGTAAGTGCATGCGGGCACCTGGCCCACTACCTGCTCTTTCCCCCTCTCCTCCTGAATCTTGGCTCCCTTCTCCCAGCCCACCCCCAGCCTTCATCCAGCCTGAAGGAGTGGCCCAGTCACACAGCTTCTAGTAGTAATTGCTCCCAGGAAGCTCCTGGGCTAGAGAGAGCCTAGAACTAAGTCACTGTCCTCAGGTTGTCAGAGCTGCCTCCAGGACTGTCTTGTCCAGAGTCTTCTTTCCGTGTGGAAAACCGAGGCCCAGAGAGGTTCAAAGTCTCAGACCAAGTAAATGATGGAATTGGGACAAAAGCCTCAGGCTTTGGTTCCCCATTCAGAATGCCGGCACCATCAGCAGCAGTTTAAAGGTTTCTGCCTGTTACGCTCTGGAAGGTCTTCCTGATATGCAGCTGCATTCCCTTTTTTTTTTTTTTTTTTTTGAGGAAAATTAGCCCTGAGCTGACTACTGCCAATCTTCCTCTTTTTGCTGAGGAAGACCGGCCCTAAGCTAACATCCATGCCCATCTTCCTCTACTTGATATGTGGGATGCCTGCCACAGCATGGCTTTTTGCCAAGCAGTGCCGTGCCTGCACCCGGGATCCAAACCAGCAAACCCCGGGCCACTGAGAAGCAGAATGTGCGAACTAAACTGCTGCACCACCGGGCCGGCCCCTGCATTCCCTCTTGCTGCGTCTCCAGGCAGCCAGGACCGCAGGCTTTGGCCCATCGTGCAGGCTCTCCAGGGAGCCCTGGCCCAGTCTCTGTCTTCCTCTGCGATTCCCTGTGTGTCTGTCTCTCTCTGCATCTGTTTCACGCCTGTCTCTGTATCTGTGTGGGTCCTTCTCTTTCCTTCTCTGTCTCTCCCTGCTCTCCCTCCCTTCCCGCTTCCTTGCTGTCAACCTCTGTCTCTCATCTGCCCTTCTCCGCTTCGTCCTCCTTCCCTCGTGCCTCTCCCCCTTCTCTCTTACCCTTTCCTTTGCTTGCTTCTCTCTATCCTGGCTCTGAGTCCCTGCTTCTCTGTCTTTGTCCCTCTGCATCCATTTTTCTCTCTCTTTCTCTGTCTCTCTGCCTCTGTGGTGTCTGGCATCCATCCTCACCTCATGGTCACCTCCTACCCCTCCACACCCTCTCCACCCTCTGCCTGCCTGTCGTGGCCGCACCTGCTTGCTCCCCCTGCCCAGCAGAAGCTGAGTTCTGTGCATGTCTTGGAGAAACTGAGGCCTTATAGCAACTGGTTCCCGAGGCAGGAGCCAAGTGAAGGGAGAGGTCCGGTGGAGCTCTGCCTGGGAATAACCGAGTCCTGTTTGGTGTTTCCCGCTCTGCTCTGCGTACGTAGCTCTTCTCTTCCCTCCTTTGCAGCCGAAAGCCCCAGCCGGTCCGAAAGCTCCTTGCAGACCGTGCTCCCCTGCATAGACACGGGTTCCTCCCGCAGCTGGCGCCTGGCAGCCCCCAATGGTGAATAGGCAGGTGGGCTGCAGGCCCCGTGTGTCCATGCTGCTATAGTGGCCGTCTGCTGCCCACGCCGGAGGCAGGTTCTTTGGATTGGTGTCTGGAAGGGGGGCGCGAGGCACCATCCCTGGAGTGCTGCCTGAGCCTGCTGTTGGCCACACTGGAGTTCTGTCTGACTCAAAGGCCCCCTCCCTCGGGGGAGCTGAGCAGAGCCCAGTTTGTAGCACGCTTGGGACCTGCGCATCCTGACTCACCCCAGCCTTTGGGACCTGCCGTGGGGCCCGCACAGCACCCGAACAAGCTGGATAGAGCAGTGGCACCATGCTCTGCTGGGCAACAGGGTGCCTCAGACCAGGCATAATGGGCTGGGTGAGCCCAGAGGAAGCACAGCCTGGATTTCCCCGCCCCTGGGAGCACCACCCTCTGGGAGCCCCTGCCCCATGGGGCTCCCGTGCCTGGAAGAACCAGGGCAATTAAGAGGCGATTAGTCTGGTCCAAAGAATCAGGGTCGGCCTATATGGGAGTTGCTCCTGTCCTATTGTGACCTATTGTGGTCTGAGCCCTGCTCAGACCATCCGTCCTCTGTGCCGTCTCTCTCCCCTGGCTCCGGACTCTGTCTGAGACACTGTGGAGCCCAGCTTTGGGATGTATTTCCCACCCTGTGACAGGGCTGTGCCCGTGGACAGAGCTGGCAGGGGGCCGTGAAGCTGGCGTTTGGTGTGGCCTAAAGCCCACAGCTGGCAGCATCTGGGGCAGACCCAAGCCTGGACTTGTTGACTTTTCTGTTTCAAGTTTCTCGAAACATTATGGCCTCATGTTCCCAAGACAGTCAGCCTGCTCTGCTGTGGCTTCTGGGATGGCCTCAGTGGCTCTGTGTTTCCGGTCACTTGTCATCTGCTCTTTGCAAGGGACTCCAGCTTCTCTGCCTTCTGGTCCCCTCCTGGCTCATCCCGGGTGTCCCTCTGCCTTCTCCCTGACCCCTATGTGCTGTGGCTGGTGTGTAGCTGCACAGGGTCTGCACCAAGAGGGGCCTCCAGAGGTGGGCAGGGCATTGTGCCCCCAGGGGGTGCTCCCTGCTGTCACGCTCTGCCCTGGGCTGAGTGTGTACCCACAAGGCCTGCACCCATACCCTTTCCTCTTCCCCACAGGACTTTCTTCTGAAGTCCAGAAGGAGAAACCAGATTCACTCCTAAAAGCCAGTGAGCTCTGGACCCACCCTCCTGGACACAACCTGGAACCAGCCTCGAGAGACGCCAGCCCACAGGTGCCCTGCAGAGCCCCAGCCAGCACCCGGGGTTCAGACTCCCCGGGGCCACTCTTCCAAAGGCCGAGAGGGAGGAGGGAGCAGCCGGCCCTTCTGAAAGTGGCTTCTGGGACCCAGACTCCCTTGGCTTTCCCCTGTCATGTAAATTTGGTCTCTCCCGGCCCTGGAAGCCTCCCCACTTAGATCTAACAGGACCTGACTCTCGGGTGTCTCTCTGCATCCCTGTCCTCTCTCTCCTGTTGCCGTTGCTGCTAAGATTGTTGCCACAGACCTTACTCTGAACTCATTAACCAAATAAACAGACTTCTTTTCCAACTTACGGGAGGGAGTGTGGGTGTGGGCAGCAGACTCAAGGCTGTCAAATAAAGTCCTAAGGTTTTGGCCCCTATTCGAGAGCGAGAAACAGACCCGGGTGCTGGGATCTGGGTCTGACGTTAAGGATGTGATCAAATGGCCGGGGGCTGGGCAGCTGGGCTGGGCCTCAGTGTCTTCTCAGCAGAAGGATGGCAGGAGATGAAGCCCGTGTGGCTTCCAGAAAGCACAGCAGAAGGCAGGAGCCCCAAAGCAGCACCTCAAGGTGTGGGGTGCCAAGCTCCTCTCAGCGACAGCATGGCCACAGCTGCTCCTCCTGAGGTCACCCAGACAGGATGTGAGGGAGGGAGGTGCAGGGGGTCCACTCCACCCATGACAGTACAGCCGGGGGACCTCATGGAAGGAGGCAAGGGCTTGAGGCAGGAGGATGTAACTCCAAGGGGCTGATGGGGGGTAAGTCAAGGCCCTCCTGGTTACAGGGCCCAGGGACACTCTTGGGCTAGCTCCAGGAAAGAGTGGGGTCCTGTCAGTACAGACATCTCATGGAGATCCAAGACGAGGAGCCATGGTGTCCCCAGGCCTCCTGAGAATTGGAAGTGGAAGGCGGCTCTGTGGAAAGTGTCTCGGAGGAGCAGCGCTCTCCAGTTAGCCTCCTGTCACTGCCGCCAGCCTCTTCTGTGTGCTCAGAGCTCGGCTTGAGCATGCCATCACGATCTCCTGCCTGAATCTAGGTGACCTTTCATCTGTAGCTCCACCACCACCACACTTGGCTTCGTCTGCACTTCCCAATTCCAAATTCCCGAGGCACAATCTGGTTGGGCCAACTACCTGAGTGGGTGGCCCTTGGGGTCAGGGACCAATCCCAGGTCCAGTCCACTGTGGCTGGTGGGTGGGGTCATGTCCCACTCAGCATGGCTTCTGAGGCAGCTGGGACTGTGGGCAGCGAATCATGATCAATGGGAGGGCAAAGAGGGACAGAAAGAGAGAGAGAGAAATTGCTGGACTTTCTGATCTCAGTGGAGACAAAGCCACAAGGACCTTCTCGTAGCTGGCTCCCAGAGACAGCAGCTAGGCTGAGGAATTCTCTGTGTTTTCTTATGGAGTTGCTAACCTGGCTCTGGAGATAATTCCACACTGAAGGTAAAAGGAGGGGCTCCTATTTGCTGACCCCTGCTCTGTGCCAGGCCTGGGCTGGACCCTGATGTCTGCCATCTCCAACTGCAATGCCTGGGATTGGTACAAGGCCGCCCAAGGAGCCTGGTGATAAGAGCCAGATCTTAGGTAGCATTGACCATATGCCAGAGCCTGTTCTTATCGCTAAGCTCATCTCCTCCCCTCAACAACTCCACGAAGTGGGGACTGCTGTGATCACCAAACCCCTTTTATTAAGAGAAGATTGAGGTACAGAGAGGTTAAGTGACTTTTGCTAGGTCATACAGTAAGGAAGGAGTGGAGCTGGCATTCAAAACCCAGGTACTCTGGCTCCAGAGACCACACCCTTCTCCACTCTATGCCATATAGGGCAGGGCAACCCTCACCGGAATGTCTCAAGTTCTGGACTGCTGGCAGAACAATTCTCCCCACAACTGAAGAACAGCTAATGTTCTGCTATTCGGTGATGGTTACCCCCTCTTGTGACCTACAAATACTTCTGCTGAGGCCTTCAAGTTGCTGATGCCTGGAATCTCACCGTTTGAAATTCATCTCCAGCTATTCTTAGTTATTGGCACCTCAGAGTGAGTGAGTTTATCAGTGCTTATCAGGACTTGATGAGTGAGACAACAAAAAGGACTTTGAGCCCCTGGTTAGAGGAGAGGGGCAGGGAAGATGTGCCATTAGGCAGAGTGGGAAGAGGGAATGAGGGGAGAGTGGGGACATGGGTAACATAAGTCCTGAGCCATAAGGTCATCTAGGCTGGCAGGGTGTGTGGGCTACAATGGGCTCCACTTTCCTTTTTTATGAGGCCTTGACTCTTTCTTCACTGTCATCAGAAAATCAATTCTCACGTGTTAGAAAGTTGTCCCATGTTGAACCCCAAGTACACAGCTCTCCCCGACAGACATTGGCATTAACCAGGGAAGAACTGGAAAGGTCCAGAAAACTTTTATAGAGGTGGGAGCCTAAGACAGTTCCTGACCACCCGTGGGGGCCATGAGGGAAACCGCTGAGGCCAGAGGCCAGAGCGGGGCCTGAGCCAGACATGGGAATCCATTTCAGTGACCCAGACCGGGTATTCGGGACTAAAACCCATCCAGGCCAGGACCGCCCAGGCGCCACCCGTTCTCTGGCACAGGCTTGGCAGACATCACGTCATTCCCAGCGCTCTGTCTAACCAGCCAACTAGGCAGCTACAGACAACCAATTAACCCTGGCTCACTAGATGAACCCTATTTGCCATCTTTGAATCTAACCCCCATCATTGGGTTTTCAGGAAACGAAGCAAAGGAAGGAGGGACGTGTCCAGGGTCCCCCTAAGGTGGCGGCAGAGCTGCCATTTCTACTGCACTACATAGTGGAAAAAAAACTTTAAAAGGCTGGGAATTCAAGGATGCTCTCGTGACTCCGAATTTTAGCGTTTTATCCATCTCATTGCAGTTGCTTCCCCCAGCTGGCTCCCGGGCTCTGCTGAACCGCTTTGAGCCTCTCACCTCTGCATCTGGAAGTCAGAGGGAAGGGCTGAGTTTACAGCCTCTGTGCTTCCGACACCCCCCGTGGGCCTGCGCAGGGCTGGGAAGCTGGTTTTCGCCCGACTCTAGCCTAATTCCCAAGCCCGAGATTTGGAGAAGAATCTGTTTCCAGAGCTGAAAGCCCTTTACTCGTCCTGTCCTTGCAGTGACCCGTCACAGCTCCCTGGGGCCCAGGCTGGTCGTGCCTCTGTGAGAACCGGAGGGGCAGGCGCAGCCCCCTGGGAAAGGCAGGTGGGGCTGGTGCAGGGAGAGGGCAGAAGGCCAGAGGGCCTGCCACAGCTGTCCTCCTGGGGCCTGGCGTTCACAGCCCAGGGGCCCACCCACTGGCTTGGGCGGAGTAAGAGTGCTGCTAACCCCTGTGTGTTTACTGCGTGGCAAGCACTGTGCTGAGCCCTAAAGATGTTGAGTCCCCTACTTGTTACAAGAATGCTAAGACGTAGACGATGATGTGATCTTCACCGAGGAAGTGGAGGCCCCAAGACTTAAGTAACACACCTGTGGTTAAACAGACAGTGAGCGGCAGAGCCGGGATGGAGAGCCGGCAGGAGTCCAGGAGTCCACCTCATTATCCACTGTGCTATCCTGCTTCGAGCACTTGAGAAAGATATGACATTTGGCATAGGATTTCGCAGCACCTGGAAAAAGTCCAGACATAAGGTGATTCCTCTCTGCTGCAGTTTTCTCTCTGCTTCATTGTGTCCTTCAGACTGCAGAATGAACAAAGCAAAGCCTGAACCGCATCATATTCATATTTAAGCTCTGCTTAAAACTCTTCCACGGCTCCCTCGCGGCCCTCAGGACAAAGTCCAAACTCCCCAGCCTGGCATTCAAAGCCCCACACCACCCAGCCCCCGACGACTTCTCCAGCCCAGTCTCCTGCCAGTTGCTTCTTTCACTTCAGCCACACTGAACTCTTTGGTTTCCTGGGCATGCCACGCTCCATCACTTCTCTGTGTCTTTGCACATGTTCGCTCTGCCCTGTCCTCCTCTTGCCCACGTGAACTTCTATGTATCCTTCAAGGCCCAGGTCAATTTTATAAGGGAACACTGGGCCTGGCGTGGAATGAAAGCTCAGCCAGTATGAGCTCCTGCTCCCTCTTGAGATGGACCCTTTGGGTTGTAAGTGACAGAAACTCAACTCAAGACGACCATTGAAGTGAAAATCTAAATTCAGGTCTGGCTGGATCCAGGCGTTAATGACATCAGGAACCTGTTCTGGTCATCTGTAACTGTAGGGGGCCTCCAGAGAAACAGAGAAAGAGAGAGATTTATTTTAAGGAATTGTAAGTGCAAGATCTGTAGGGTAGGCCAGCAGGACCCAGGGAAGACTAGACGTTGTGTACTGAAGGCAGGCTGGAGGCAGAATTTCCTCTTCCTCAGGGAATGTTATTTTTCTATTAAGGCTTTCAATTGATTGGATGAGGCCCACCCACGTTATGGAGGATAATCTTTATTCAAAGTCTACTAATTTAAATGTTAGTTTCATCTAAAAAATACCTTCGCAGCAACATTCAGACGTGTTTGACCAAATACCCGAACACTGTGGCCTAGCCAAGTACCCATCACACCAGCTATTGGCTCTGTCCTCCACTGGCTGGCTGGCTTTACTCTCAGATGGGCTCTCCCCATCTGATGCTAAGATGGCTTCCAGCATACAAGATGGCATCTCGAATTCCAAAAGAAGTCCACCGAGTAGTGCAACCGCAGTGGATAAAGCACACCTCTGGCCTCATAGTTCCAGCTAAATCCCAAGGATCTGCTCGGGTGAGCTTGACGTGGGAGTAAGGCCTTCCCTGACTGGCCAGGCCTGGGTCCCACACCCACTCATGTTGCCCCACCAGCACCCCACAGACTGAGTGCAGGGAAAAGGTGGGTTCCAAAAGGAAAATTGGGGTGCTGTTACAGAAGAAGGAAGAGATCAGGGCAGGCATAAAGCAGTGTCCACTAAGGACCTCTCTCCCCAAAGCCTCCCTCCTTCCTTTCCTCCTGCTCTGCCCTTTCGTCTCCCTGTGACCTTCTCTAGGAGGAACCTGGGGCTCAGGAGGCCAGGGGCTAACCCCCTAGGTGTGTGGAACCCTCACCAACTCCCAGCTGCCAGGCTGGCTGCTCGGCCACCACTTGGTGACAAGAGATAGGGAAACGAGGGGTCTGCTCTGTCCACAGAACCCCCAGGGCTGAGGTGCAGGGGTTCCAGCACTTGCTCCCCAAATGTCCTGAGAAGTGAACACTGAAATCTGACCTTGGCCACATTACTTAACCTCTATCTCTGTTTCTTCAACTATAAAAGGGATAAAAACAGTACCCACGTCATAGAATTGTAAGAATCAAAAGGAATCTAGACACAGTTCTTGGATCGCAAATTAATGTTAACTTTTTAAAAAATCTGGGATAGACGCTGTAGAAAGAGCAGCTTCAGGCTCATTTCACTCCTCAGGGTGGGGCTTCCCAAAGGCAGGTTCTGGAGCAGTGCTCCTTGCCTGCCTCTGTGCCGCCCACACTCACAACGATAGCACCTGGGGGCGCTGTCTCGCCCACCGCAGGTCAAGTGCAGAAAGTCCTCGAGCACCTTCCCTTCCCAGGGGAGCAGCACTTGCTCCCCAACAGGCCACCAGCTGAGTGCTTGTGCCTGTGTGTGCGTGTGCATGCGTGTACAGGTGAGGTTTTTAATATTCATCTTTATTAATTTTATCCTGAATGTACACATGAGGTATTCTAGAACAGAGACAGACGTCTTATCAATTACCTCACGGTAAATGATAAATGTGCCTGCCTGCCTCCCCCTGCCAACATTGCCCCAGACCTTCCCCTTGGGGTGAAGTGATGAAAACCAGGTGGAAAAATCTCCTGCGTGAGTGGTGGGACACTGCGTAGGTGAAGGATGGAAAACAATGGATTTTCTCTGTTTATACACCGGAGAGAGACAGCCGTCCTCTCCTCCAGAAAGGGGGAGAAAAAATAAAAGACAAAATCTTTGCTTCTTTGAGAAGAGATGGAAAGGATCGTGGATTGTCACCCTAAACTTCTGGAATGTGCACACCTAGGGGAATAGTGCTCTGGCCTTCCTGGCCCTTAGGACCTGGCCGCAACCCTTCAGCCCTCTCGGGGAAATCAGAGAAGTTTCATTATTCTTTTCGTAAATTGTAGTAAAACACACATACCATGAAATCGACCATCTTAATCACGTTAAGTGCACAATTCAGTGATATTCAGACCTTCACATTATTGTGCAGCCATCACCACCATCCACCTCCAGAACTCTTCACCCCGCAGAACTGAAACTCTGTCCCCATTAAGTAACGACTCCCCATTCCCCCGTCCCTCGGCCCCTGGCGACCACCATTATACTTCCGTCTCTACGAATTTGACTACCCTAGGTACATCATAAATGGAATCATACAGTATTTGTCTTTCATGACTGGCTTATTTAGTTTAGCATAATGTCCTCAAGGCTCATCCATGTTGTAGACTGTGTCAGAATGTCCTTTCTTTTTAAAGCTGAATAATAGTCCATTGTATGGATAGACCACATATTGTTTATTCATTCCTCTGTCAATGGACACTTAGGTGGCTTCCACCTGTGGCTACTGTGAATCATGCTGCCATGAACATGGGTGCACAAGTATCTCTTTGAGACTCTGCTTTCAATCCTTTAGGCTATATACCCAGATGGAGAATTGCTGGATACATTTTATCATCCTTTTGGATCAGAACGATTATCCAGACATATGGTTACAAATCTAATTCTCATGGTACATGAAGGGCAAAACGCTTCTGGGAAAATGAAAGCAAAGATGCCATATCTTCATATCCTGTACACGTCCAAGTTTCAGGAGGCTAGGGCTGTTTACAGGAGCACTGAGAAATCCAAGGAAGTTTTATTTCCCCAGTCCATGTGCTGGTCACACACAGGCAGCCCATGGAGGTTCTCGGCAAGCGTAACAGGCAAGCAATGAAGGCGGCCACCTCAGAGGAAGCAGAGTTTCCCCTGCTCTGCCTATATGCTGCACAGCTGGCCACTCTGACCACAGACTCTTCGTCGGTCAAGGGCGATCCTGAGACCAGCGAGTCAATTCAGACTCCACTGTTCAGGCCTCATCACTCACTTGACAGGAACCATGGAGCAAAATTCTGCCTGATGCAGCTTCAAACCCCCAGCACAGTCCAACAGACACCCACCCGGCAGCCACCCCAGGCCTAAAGTTCCTAACTCAGGGTCCATGGGTGGATTGAGGGAGGGTTTACCAACCCCCAGCTTT
The DNA here is from genome assembly GCF_021613505.1 of Equus quagga. NCBI lineage: Eukaryota > Metazoa > Chordata > Mammalia > Perissodactyla > Equidae > Equus > Equus quagga. The sequence continues at coordinate 12,574,633 of NC_060280.1, forward strand.
TGAATCTCCTTTTGGAGAAGTGGTCCATAGCTTTTATCAGATCTTCAAAAGTATCTCTGACCCAAAAGAGGTTTAGTCCACTCTCATAAAAGGGTGACAATTAAAACAAAAAACAAAAATCTTAATAGTGAGGTGTTGGGAACTCCCAAAACATGAAACAGTGAGCTCCTCGGAGCAGGCCCTGTATTCACCTCTGTATCCCTGGCACTTAGTAAGGCGCCTAGCACATAGCATGCGCTCAGTGAGAACATGCCAACAAATGAATGAAGAAGGATCTGTCAAAAACAAAGAAAATGCACCTCAATGATATGACATAAGTCAATGGGAAAGTGGAATCCAATTTATAGACATCAATTCCTCACTTAGCTGGGCAAGTATACAGCTGTTATGTCTGTGGGTAAACATTGTCACTGATCAATTCGTCCACTCATTCATGCATTTCACAAATATTTATTGAGATTGAGCACCTACTCTGCGCCAGAGCCAAAGCCACAGAAGACTCAGGCTCAGCCCTCAAGCAGCTCCTTGTGGAAAGGTCAGGGAAGGCTTCCCTGAGGAAGCGACACGTGAGCCCAGTGCTGAGAGCTGAGAAGCAGGGAGTCAGTGCAGGAGGGAGCCTGTCTGTAGCTTCCATGCTGGGGGATGGGTACTCACAAGGGGTGCCTCCTAGACGTGGATTGTAAAGGAACAGTGGCCACAGTGGCCATCTGCAGGGGTCAGTCTATGCGGGGAGCTCCCCAGCTGCAAGTTCCAGAACACTAGCAATCCAGCCCCCCGTTATCCTCCATGACACCTAATCCCAGTGGGACTCATCGGTTCCCGCGCTGTGTCTGGAAAGCCTGCCTCCAGCTCCCCCACCTTCACACACACTGAGATCCCTCCCAACCCCACCATCTCCCGCTTCTTCACCTGTGCAGGCTGGGCCATCCCTCAAGGCCCCTTTCCCCTTAGAGCTTCCAGCAGGCTATCTCTCCAAGCCCAGTCACCTTTTTTTTTTTTTTTTAAATAAATGTATGTTTATCTTGTTTTCTCAATGGGATTGTAAGCCCTCTACCCCCAGAGTTTCAGATTTAGTAGGTCTGGGTGGGCCAGAGGATTTGCATTTCTAACAAATTCCCAGGTGATGCTGCTGGTCCAGGGCCCACACTTTGAGAACCACTGGTATGGGAAGTACACAGGTTCCAGACCCAGGTGAACCCGGGTTTCAGCCTAGGATACACATCTCACTAGCTGCGTGAGCTAGGGCAAGTCCCTTAGCCTCTCTGGGCCTCAGTTTCCTAAGGACACAATAATACTTACTTTGCAGGCTTACAGGGAACCCAGTTGGCACACAGTGGATACCCATTAAATGCCTGTTAATTGACTGGCTAATTGCCTCAGTTATACATCTGAGCAACCACTGGCTGAGTCAGGTTATTTCTCCCAATTAGGGCGGCAAGCAACACCTCAACACCCTCCTCTCCCACCCTCTCCCTCCTGGGGGCTGGACTAGCAGAGGAATTTGATTTGATTTCTCCGGCTCCAATGGAAAAGGCGATGCTTCTCTCCAAACCACTGGGCTCATCCTTCTTAACAAGACTTCTCCAGGCTCTGCCCTTCGTCCAAGTCCCAGAGCACCCGCATCATTAAATGATTATCTTCTCAAGAGCACACTGCTATCTAAAAAGCTCCAAATTGAATGCATTCACCACTTTGAATTTTTAATGTACTCATTTTAGCTAAAAACAGATTTTGACCCTACCTCAGGTATGAGGGAAGTTCTTCATTAACGCTTCCTTCAAGCAGGTAAACGTAAGGTTGTGGCTGTGAGCCTGTCTCCCTCACCCCCAACCCTCCCTTTCTCTCCCTCTCCCTCCCTCTCTCCCTCCCCTTCAGGTCTCTGCTTGCCTGAGTGGAGAGGTCTTTCCTCGCCTGAGCACCAGAGAGAAGGGTCTTCCTCCCTCCTCCCCGACAGAATCACGGTCGCAGGCAGGCCCACACTAAACTCTACACACTGAGTTTCCACCAGTGCACAAGGAAGTCAGCCACATACATCACGTATAGGCGCAAATTCAGGCGGCCAAGTCTGAACAAGGACCGTGGGCTTGCTCTGCAGACACCACCTCCAGACAATTCACTCCACCCAACCTCGCACCCGCTTCCAGCTGGAGAGCTCTCACTCCCTTTGCCTTCCTTGTTACCCCAACCCTACCTCAGCTCCCCCGTTTCTCAGCAGGACGTCCTAGTGAGAACCAGGCTCTGCCAGCTCCTTTGCTGGGGGACCCTGGGCAAGCGAGTTTTCCTCTCCTCCTTATTCTCACCTGTATGATGACAATTATACCACCTGCCTTAGAGGGAGATGATGATCAAGCCAGATAAGCAATAAAGACCTGGGCACTTTGTTCTTGCCCATCTAAGTTTTAGCTAAGAACTCAATCAGTGATTAAAAATCAATAAGTGTTACAGCATTATTTACCATGGCCAAGACAAGGAAACACCTAAGTGTCCATTGACGGATGAATGGATAAAGAAAATGCGGTATAAATAAGCAATGGAATATTATTCAGCCATAAAAAGGAGAACTTGCCATTTGTGGTAACATGGATAGACCTTGAGGGCATATAGTAGGTGAAATAAATCAAAGAAAGACAAATACTGTATAATCTCACTTATACATAAAATCTAAAAAAGCCAAACTCCTCGAAACAGAGAACAGATTGGGGGTTAGGGGCTAGGGGAAATCGGTGACAGTCAGAAGGTACAAACTTCGGTTGTAAGATAAATAAGTCCTGGGGATGGAATGTATGGCATGGTGACTATAGTTAATAATATCGTATTGTATACTTGACAGTTGCTAGGAGAGTAAATCTTAAGAATTCTTATCACAAGAAAAAAATAACTACGTGAGGTGACGGATGCTAACTAAACGTATTGTGATAATCATTTCACTGTATATATGTCAAATCACTATATTGTACATAGTAAACTTATACAATGATATATGTTAATTATATCTCAATAAAACTGGGGAAAAATCAGTAAGTCTTGGGATTTGGGGAAAGAAGCCCTCAGCTGATCGGAAAATGGGAAAGCTTGACGTGAGGTCTGCTGTGCGCCAGGCTTTCTCACACGATCCTTGAGGGAGAGATGAGTCTTCCTCTTTACGCTGAGGCCCAGGGAGGTTGATTTGCCCAAGGTCACACAGCTGGTCAAGGGTAGAGCTGGGACCTGAACTTCCCCAGCACAGAGTTTGGGTCCAGGCAGCCTCTGCTCAGGGGACAGAAGCTGAGGTCCCTCTGGAGGGGCGGGGAGTGAAGGGAAGGTAGGTTACTCAGCAGCCCCCCACCTCCCCCGCGTCAGCCCCAGCTCCAGCAGGACCCTCCAGGCCCAGACGGCTGAGGCTGCACTGTGCCTGTCAGAGGCACCTGGCAGGGGCCAGGCTCTGGCTGAGACGGGCGTCCTTTATGGCTGGGCCCAGGCAGAGCATCTGCGGCAGTGTGGCCTCGAGCAGGTAGAGGGGCGGGCCGGCGCACCTTATGGGACCCCTCTGCAGCTCACAGGCGCCCACTCCCCTCCGTCACTCTCGGGGGCTGTCTCCACATTGAGTCAGTGCAGGGTCATCTGTGTGCCTGCTTCACACACAGGGTGAAGCCCAGTCAGCAGAAGCCCCTCACACTCAAGCCCTCCCGTCCGGCCCTCGGACTGATGCCAGTGCCTGACGCCATTTCTGGGCATTCTGTCTGGTTTCTAACACAGAGAAAAGGCAAAGTGCTCAGATGCACAGGTTTCCCCAAAAGTCTGTTCTTTGGGGCCTGCACTCCCTCCTCAGAGGCAGAGGAATCCTCAGACCTCCGGCATCGCTTTGGGAAGTGGCTAACAGCACAGGCTTTGAAGCCAAGCCTATAGGGGTTGGAATCCCTTCTCCACCAATTCCCAGCTGTGTGATCCCTGGAAAAGGGCTTAACTCCTCTGAGCCTCAGATTTCTCTGATAATAGTAACTACCAGGCAGTTACTCTGGGATTTAAAACAGGCGAAGTGTGTGGCGCATACTGAAAACTCAACAAACGCTGGTGAAACAGAAGGGAGAAAATCTTATTCTCTCCCCTTCTCCCGCATCCTTCTGTCCAGAGAGAGAGCAGTTGAGGATGGTAGGCAGCTGGGGAAGGGGAAGAAGGCATGCTCGAGAACCCTGAGCGGGCCTGCACGCGGAATGCAAACGCTGAACAGCTCTGGGGAATGAGGGGCATGTTTTTAAGAAGAGACTCTGTGGAAGAGAGGAAAAGGAGATATAAGTTCACACACAAAGGAGAAGACCCTTGAGGGTAGAGCAAGGGGGGAATTTTACTAAGTTTCTGCTGTGAGGTATGCAAATCATGTCTTTCTACCTACCGCCTCATGAAGAGTTCAGTAAAGCCTCCTTTTTTTTTTGTGAGGAAGATTGGCCCTGAGCTACCACCTGTTGCCAATCTTCTTCTTTTTACTTGAGGAAGATTGGTCTTGAGCTAACATCTGTACCAATCTTCCTCTATTTTGTATGTGGGACACCACCGTAACATGGCTTGATGAGCAGCATGTAGGTCTGTGCCCAGGATCTGAATCAGCGAACCTGTGCAAACTTAACCACTACACCACTGGCCGGCACCCAAGCCTCCACTTTTAATTGATGCAGTGGAGAGGTGGATCTCTTGCGGAATACAATGAGAGACTGCATTTGACCTTAAGTGGCCTCAAGGGTGGAGAGCAACCAGGCCATGTGTGGAGTTGCCCTTCTGTTACTGTAGTGAGGGTGATCTTGGACCAAAACTTAAGGGCGCAAAAACAAGAACTTTATTTCATTTCTGCTTCAAGGCCCCGTCCCATCAGGCTGGCAGAGAATGTTTACGCTGGGCTTTCTCGGAGTTCCTCCCCAGCTCCCCAGTTATGTGGTGCCAAGAGACCCGGTAGGATCCAAGGTGTTTCTGCATCATCTGTCCATGCAGGGATGGCTGAGTGTCCCCTGCCTTTGTCAGTCTGGTGGCCCTGCTCTGGGCTAAGAGAACCTTTGTTCACAACAGTCCCTGTGTGGGTTTTCCAGCACAGTCTACACACAGCAGGTGGGCAGGGAGGCTGGGCACAAGTTCCTGCTCTCTGGAGCTTTTCTCTGCTCTTCCCTCCTCCTGACAGTAGGGCAGGATGGAGCTGGAAGGGGCGATGACACCTCTCCCAGGTTCCAGCCATGACATTCTGTCTACAACTCCATCCTCTCTTTGTGATTGACAGTCTTCTGCGTCCCCCTGTGGACACAGGCTTTGACATGCCAGGTGTGTGCTTTCCACCTGGCCACAGCTTCACAGTCATCTGCCTGAAGCTGGAGGGTGGGGAGGAAACATCTTTCTAAGCCATTACATGTGGCCCTACTGTATTCTCTGTGCTTGCTGCACAGTATTCCATAGTATGGATAACACCATGATTTTCCTTTTTGTTTGTTTTTAGCCAGTCACTATTGATTCAGGTTATTGAAAGGGTTAATTTCTTGAAATATCACCCCACTCTATTATGTCACCATTAATATCCTGATGACTCTGTCTGCAATATCTGACCGACACACCAGCAAGATAGATGTCAGATGGTCAGATAGACGCCATATCTATCTGACACACAGCCAGATAAAGACAGGGCCCTAAAAGCATGAACAACATCCGAGCTGGAGGTGACTTTTTTGAGGCTTTGTGCCAAGTCTTCCCCCGCACACAGGAGGGGAGGGGCCCTTTCTGAGGCCACACCCATGCAGTGGGCCAGCGAGCGCGAGAATCCAGGTCCCTGAAATCCATCCCAGGCTTTCCGTTCTGCCAGGGGGATGGCTGAGAAATCTCGAAGAAGAATCCCCTTGCACCAGGGCAGCTGCGGGAGCCCGGTCCTCCCGGCGTGCCCTGCAGGGGCAGCGAGAGGCGTTGCTGCCGGTGGGAAAGCCCCAGACCCAGGGCCTCCCCACAGAGAATTGTTTGGCTCCGTGTCTGTTTCTGTTGTAGAAACAAACGGTTTCAGGCAGCACAGCCTCTTCCACAGCTGTGCCATGGGCATCTTTTCATGTCGCTATATATAACCCTTCCTTATTCTCTGCACTTGCCTCACAGAGTTCCACAGTATGGAGAATACCATGTTTTTCGTTTGTTTTGTTTTAACCAGCCCTCTCTTGATGGACATTGGGTCGTTGACAAGATTATAATCCATGCTACAGCAGAAGTCCTTTCCTGCCTCTGTGTGCACCTGACTCCACACTTTTCAAAATAACTCTGGCACAGGGGGGCAGTGTGATGGGATCCTCGCTATCAAGCTAGGTGTAGGGCAGGGTCACACAGTCGGTTTATACTAGATGACAAATGTGGGACCCCTCTCTTAGTCCCAGGTGACACCCCCTTAATAGTCCTGTACACTTGGGTCCAGCTGGGGTTGGTCGCAGCTTTTTGTTTATTTCAAATGGCCCAGAAGAGGCAACTGGGTGGGTTGTGCCAGGCACTGCGTGCTGAGTGCCAAGGGAGGGAAAGAGCACTAGACAACCTTCATTGATTGAGGGGTCCCGTGTGTGCACCCCCAGGGCATGAAGCAGCCTGGACCAGCTCCCTGGTTACAAAGCACATTTACACCTGTGATCTCATTTTAATCCTCTGGGGTCCGTGTTATTATCTCCCCCATTTAAAAATGAGGAAATGGACACACAAGAATGGTGACTTGTCCAACATCACGCACCTAGTAGTGGTGGAGCCAGGACTGGGGTCTGGTTCTTTAAAAATATATACGTTATTACTATTAAAGGGACAAATATCATCGCTGAAAGTGTGAAAAACTGAAACTGTAACTACAAAAACAAAATGGTAACATTGCAGAAAGTTTCAAAAATCTTGGAACCCAACAAAACTAAAAAAAATCTTGTCAGATGACCATGGGCACATCTTCTCATCTCTCTGAACCTCAGTTGTCTAGTTTTTACAGAAAGAGAAGGATAACAACAATAGTGATAAGCACAGGAAAGGGAGCTAAGACACTGCGCACCACACTAACGCAGCAGCCATTTCCGCCTGAGCCCGCCTGCAGGCTCACATTCATACACACACATGTAAAAGGGTGCGACCATGGGAAACAATTATTTCCTGCCTTTTCAGCTGACATCGTCTCATAAGCTTTTCCCACTTGGCTACCTGGAGTCAGTGGTCACCTGTTCAGCGGCTGCATTCACCCAGGTTAATTTAACTCCTGCCACTGGTGCTGGACATTTACTGCCACCAAATTTTCACTATTTTGGCTGAAACTACAGGAAAACTCTTTCAGCTTCAGAGAAATTCCCAGAAGTCAGAGACTGAGGCCTTCGGGCCCTGAGCTTCTGCCCTCCCCAGGCTGTTCACCCAGCACCCCCTGCCCTCTGCCCTGGTGCCTGGTTCTGCCCGGGCCTCTTGCAGGGGCTGAGGCAGAGCTGAGGCCTTGCCTGATGTCGTCCTGCAATGGCTCAGAGCCTCAGTGATCTTCCCCTGGTGTCCCCTGGCCCCTTCTGGGAACATATGCATTTATGCTTCATATACATAACTCAGGAAATTCCTCTAAAATCTAACCTAAAATCCCACTTTCTCTTCTTTCTTCATAGGACATAAACATTTTTGGCCATGGACCTGTGAGAAGTTCTCCAAAAAGTGTAGGAAGGCATGACACTGTCTTTACAATTTCACCAGGTCCTTAAACACCTTAAGCCTGCCTGTGGCAGGTTAAGAACACAGCTGTTGGTGACATTCTCTCTTTCCACCTCTCCGGGCTGCCTCCCATTGCTTTCACTGGATACAATTCCACAAGCGCCTCTTTTTTTAGCCTTGAGGGGGACCCATTCTACTCATTCACCTGCCAGTGGCGAGGAGGTTTCAACTTAGACGCGTGCCTGAGGGAGATGGGGGTGGGGGTACCAGAGGAGCTGGGTTCAAGTTAGGCTTCCCCACTTGCTGGCAGTGAGACGTTGGGTCAGTCCTGCAAATGCCCTCAGCCTGTTTCCTCATCAGGAAAATGGGAGAAATTGTAACCTGCACTCAGCAGGAGCGTTGGGAGATCCCGTTTGTGAGAGCGCTGGATACGCTGGAAAGCACCTGTGAGCGAGCGCCCCGCGCCTGGGACCACTTTTGAAGATATTCAAGCGCCCCCCGAGGTAATGTTCTTCACTGCTTTTCTTATCCACATGGGGTGGGGGCTTGCTCCGCTCTGCCCCCACCAGGTCGCTCCGATCTAACTACATCCACCCGCCCCGTGCCCAGGTGAGCCCCCATCTCAGGCCCCGGGCAGTGAGCTCGCACTTGAGACACGGAACACGCCCGCTCTGAACCCACGGGGACCCTGCAGCTCTCTTCTGCACCCCCGACCCTCCCATCCAAACTCGAGCGTGCCCACACACTCAGCCAGACCTCTTCCCAGCCCACGCGCGCAGGGGGCACTCACAAAGCGTCCCCGAGCGCACCTGGGCGCCCGGGCCGCCACGGCTGCAACGCGGACCCCGAGCGGCCAGGCCGGTGGGGCTCCAGCCGCCCCTCCGGGCCCCGCAGGTAGTGGAGCACGGGGGTGGGGGGAGCGCGGGGGGCGGGGCGGGGCGGGGCCGGGGGTGGCGAGGGCCTGACGGCCGGGCAGGCGGAGCGGAGAGGGACGGAGGCGCGGGAGGCGCGTGGGGCAGCCGCCGCCGAGCCGAGCCGAGCCGAGCCCGCGCCGCCATGCCCCTGGCCTTCTGCGGCAGCGAGAACCACTCGGCCGCCTACCGGGTGGACCAGGGCGTCCTCAACAACGGGTGCTTCGTGGACGCGCTCAACGTGGTGCCGCACGTCTTCCTGCTCTTCATCACCTTCCCCATCCTCTTCATCGGTGAGCGCCGCCGCGGGCCGCGAGGAGGGGCGGGCGGAGGCGGGGAGGCGGGAGGGGGAGGCGCTGCGCGCCGCGCCGCTCCGTGTGCCCTGCCGGCCCCGCGGCTGCCGCTCGCCTCGCTCCCGGGGTCCCCGCGCTGGCACACCCGCACATCCCCTCACTGCCTGGGGTGCCTCCGACCCCGCTCCAAACACAGCCGACGCTTCTGACCCAGGAGATCCCCAAGTTTTGCCACTGCAAGGCCAGAGCTGGGGTGGAGAAGGGGGAAAGAAGAGGTTTCTGTTCGCGATGGAAGGGTCGGGCGGGGATCGGGCTGCACCCTCAATGGTGCGGTGTAGGGAGCTGGGTCGCCCCTCCCCCAAGCTCCCTCCGTGTCAGCCGCAGCTGTGCCCAGGGAAGAGCGCAGCCTGCGCCTCAGAGGCCGGGATGGAGGCTGCGCGCTCCTGTGCTTCCCCGGGGCTGAGCCAGACAGTAGTCTCTGACAGTCCCGGGGTCCCCCTCGCCCTGGGCGAGGAGAAGTGGGAGCTGGGGACTTGGATCCCCTTCCGCTGCTACCCCACCCGGCGTGTGTCTCCAGAGGACAACTTCTCAGCCTCCTTGCCTAGCAGCGACCCCAGCGGCCCCCAGTGCCCCTGCTTAGGAGACATCTGCAAAGTTGGGCACCACCACCGGGACAATTATGGTGCCTCTTCACCCAGGTCCCCCTCACCTCTCTTCAAGACCTCAACTTTCCCAAGCAGGCTAGCTCGATCAATTCATAGGGTGTCCCTTGCCTCTCCAAACATGTTAATTTACTTCAAGGAAAAAAGCAAATCAACATTGATAACAGATTTTGGAAAGAAAGGGAAGATTGCTACAAAATTAAATGAAAAAGAGGAGGAATCGAGGTGGCCCAGTTGCGTAGTGGTTAAGTTTGCACACTCTGCTTCTTGGGTGACTGGGGGTTCGCAGGTTTGGATCCGGGGTGCAGAACCTCACACCGCTCATCAAGCCAAGCCACCACTCATCAAGCATGGTGGCATCCCCATACAAAATAGGGGAGGATTGGCATAAATGTTAGCTCAGCACCAATCTTCCTCATCAAAAAAAAAAAAAAGAGAGAGAGAGAGAGAAGGAAGATGTTGGCTTCTGCAGCATCTTCTATTCTATTGACAAAGATAAACAATTAGACAGAAATAGGAAGGAAGCAAGTGCAACATATGCTCATATGTGTATCAAAAATTGTACCAGTATTACTGGTATTTACGCTTCTGTTCTCAACCAAATGGTAACTACATGATAACTTGTCACACAAGAGGTTAGCAGATAAAATGGACACCTGCATAGGTGGACCTGCACGGATCCAGACTTCATGCTCGGATATTTAGTTCATATGTACCAGACTCAGGCATCCTTATGCACAGGTGTTCAAATGGGTACACTCCTCACCCCCACTATGGACCCAATGCTCCAGCACCCTCTGGAGGTTCATACACCATCCTCCAGGTGAGCCAGGTGTCCCATCTCTTCTTGTCTCTCCTTGCAGGATGGGGCAGTCAGAGCTCCAAGGTACACATCCACCATAGCACGTGGCTCCACTTCCCCGGGCACAACCTGCGCTGGATCCTGACCTTCATGCTGCTCTTTGTCCTGGTGTGTGAGATCGCGGAGGGCATCCTGTCTGATGGGTGAGTGACTCTCAGAGGGCTCGGGAGAGAGGATCTGCTCCGCATGCTTCCTGAAAGGCCTGGGGAGACCTCAGCTCACCTCCATTCCGTGAGCCAGTATCATTTGCTAATAAATTGAGTAACTGTTTACTCAACATCTCCCGTGTGCCTGGCTCTCTGCGCCCAGGCAGTGGACACAAGTGAGACCAAGCCCTGCCATCAGTGCGGCAGGGTAGAGGGAACCCATATCTCATGCCAAGACCCAGTGAGATAATCCCAGAGCTTATCAGAGTGCCCCAACTCCTGTGGAAGATGCCCCGCCTCTTCCACAAGCTGCTGGAGTTACCATCCCGGGGGGAAAAAATCATTCTTGCTTAAGATCTTTCCTTGGTTCCCAGTTGTTTATGAAGTCCCAAGTCCTCAGCCTGGCATCCAAAGTCCTCCCAGTCAGGCCACCCTGCCTCTAGCCTCATTCCTGGGCACTTCTCATGCCCACCTTTGCTCTGGGCCTCACAGCGCACTCCTCATACCTCCGCCCCAGCGGGATGTACAGTAGGTTGCAGTTTGTGTCTATTTGCAGTCTCTCCCTGAGGCGGAAAGGCCTCAGGGTGGGAACTTGGGTTTTATCGTCTTTGTATTCACAGTGCAAGGCACATGACAAAGTCCCCTAGACGTTTATTGACTCTTTAAGAGAATCAATGAAATAATGTCACAAGCAAGTACTCCCGGAGGAGAAAGGAAGGCAGCGTTGGGCAAGCTTCCTGGTTGAGGGGACTTTTGAGCTGAGCCTGGAAGGAGGACAGTCAGAGGAGTTCAGAGAGGGAGGGCCAGTGGGGCTGGACAGAGAAGGAACAGGGGCACCACGAGGAAGGCAGGTGGGCTGGGAACACTGCAGCGGGGCTGAAGCGTGAAACACGGCTGGGGAGCGATGGAGGCTGAGACTTGAGCGATGGAGGCTGAGACGTGGGGAGGGGTTGGGCGCATCTCCAGGAGGGCTTCGAATGCCAGGCCGAGTGTTTGGGTTGCATTTTGTCAGCAGTTGGGAATCAGCGCAGCCGTTTTAGGTGAGAACCTGAGAGGGTGTCCGGGGGAGGCTGGAGGCAGGGGTGGCTGGAGGTGGAAACAGAGCTCAGGAGGCGACTGCAGCAGGCTAGGTGAGAGAGGACTGCTCCAGAAATGGTGTGTCAGCAGTTGAGGGTGCAGGAGAGGAGGAGATGAGGCAGCCATCTCACCGAGGGAGAATGAAGAATTGGTGAGCTCAGGGATGGCCTCGGTGAGGGGGTGGTGGAGGGGGAGACATTTGGCTTAAAGACCAGAGGTCCAACCCGTCTGAGCTGGAATCAGACCGTGCCCAGACTCCACCCCTGCCAGCCCCGGCTCCTGCAGCTGGACTGCAGGGGGATGGGATCCCCACACCCTCCCTCACCCTCCACTCCCAATGTCCCTGCATCCTGGTTTCCGCAGTAATCTCTGTGATAACTGCTTGCCTTTGATAATCCTCCTGATTATCCAAGTCCCCAGACCAGCAAGAAGACCAACTGCATACTGCCACCTAATTAGCAAGGGACAGATCCCCCTCCCAGCCCCTGCCCCCAACACCTCTTCCAAAGCAGCAGAAACGCTGGAGAGGGGAGGGATGCCCTGTGAGCCCTCAGGCCAGAATGTACTCAGGGGCTTATAAGGTTATAATCATCGAGGTGACAGAGAGGAAAACACCCTTCCCGTGGGGAAGGCCGACCTGGGTCTTCAGCTAACGCTTCTGCTGTGGGACTTTAGAAAAGCCACCCAGCCCTTCTGGGCCTCACTTCCTCTACCTGTGAATTGAGCCTCATCATCCTGCCTTGCCTGCTTCACAGGGCCGTGGAGGATGACGTTAGAGATGGACAGAGTGGCAGAGCCCTGGGCAGATAGTATATTCCCAGAAGGTGGGAGACTGGAATGAATCAGGTCGAGGACTCCCTCCTGCGGGCTGTCCAGCAGCCCGTCCTGTGTGGGCACCTGTACCCCAAAGCTCTCCAGCTCAGCGCAAACCACCATTCCCTCCCCAGCGGGCAGGTTGGCTTCTCAGCTGGGCCGTTGTCACCTGGCCTTTGCTGGCCTCCATCTGTGGGCCTACACCCCTGGGCAGGCAAGCCTGAGGAGGGACATAGGAAGGGAGCAGACCCTGCCCTGTGGCACCCCCAGTCTGTCCCAGCCTGGGTTTGCAGACATGCCTGGAAGTCTGGGGGCAGGTGGGAGTCGGGGCTGGGTAAAGCAGTGGTCTTCAAACTTGACTTTGGTTTAGGGTCAGCCTCATTCAGTGGTTAATTAAGGCATCGTTAACTGATAGGCCTTCCTGCCTTCCTGTGGATATTATTTCTGTGTGATGCTCAGAATTCAGAACAACCAAAGCAGCATAGGTTAGTGAGGATTTTTTTTATAGAGAATGTTTTCCTAGACCACTATACACTGGGAAAAGGCCAGATATAACACTGTTACCTAATTTCTTACCTAATTCAGTGTATATTATCCAGTAAAGCAGCCAAAATCTATCTTATTAAGTCATGTCATGAAATATTTACCTCAATTGTGGTTATTCTTCATCTTATTTAACTTTATAAAATGTTTATCATTTCTAACTCCTATTGGAAAAAAAGAATTTATTTAAACTTTAACACTTTGGATATCACTTAAAAATATGTGAGGGTCTATAGGGTTTTCTAAATTATTTCGAGGAGTAGAGAGGCAAGAGTTTCGAAGAGCCCTGGGCAGCGTGTTGCTTGTTCCCAGCATCCCCACCCGTGACTGATTGCCTTGTACCTCCTGTCAGTCTGAAGACATTTTTTTGAGAATATTGACACTTACAGTCTCATTTAATAAGAAATCCAGAAGTCACCTTTTCTGGTTGGTTTGATTGCTTAGTGATGGCATCAGGGAGCCAGCCTCTTGCCATCTTTCTAGCCAGCCTCTGTGTGTCCACCACATCTTCCCCATGGTTACAAGATGGCTGCCCAGCTCGGGTATCACTTAGGCAAGGGCAAAGGGGACATGCTCCTCACACGCCTCCTCTTTATGCAGGAGATCCTCTTCCACAGACTCTCCTTTACATCTCACTGGCCAGAATTGGGTTACACAGCCGCCCTTGGACCAATCACTGACAAAGGGGTGTGGAATTGCATGGCTGCTTGAACCAATCAGCATTCATCCCCTGGGGCTGGGTGCGTTGCTGCTGGAGCAAACTGTAGGTTCTTCTAGCCAGGCAGAAGGGAGCATGCTATTTGGTGAACTGCTCACACTGGCTCTACGCCCACACCCCAGTCCCACCAGACTACTTGGGGTCCCAACATGGCTCTCATTATGTCCCCACTCCTCTGTTGAACTCCTGCTCATCCATCAAAGTCCAGCCTGGTGCCACCTCCTCTGTGAAGCTTTCCCTGGTTGCCCACCCCCTCCTTTGTGCTCTCAGCCTTCTGTCCATTTGCAGTCTCACTTCCCTAGGCTGCCTGGTCAAACAGTTAGCTCTGAGCATGGTTGCCACCCCCACCCCCCCACACACAGAGTCAGCTTCTCGAGGCCAGGGACCCTTAGAATGCTGGATAGAAGGAACAGCACAAGCAAGGGCAGCACTGAGCCAGGAAAGTGAAGGAGACCTTCTGGGAAGGGAGGGGGTCCCAACACAGCTTCAGCAGAAAGAGCAGCTGGGCAGTGCTGGAAAAGGGACTTGAGGCCATATCACTGGACCTTTGGAGCCAGGCTGCGGACTAAGGGTTTTGCTGTCTGTACGAGGGAGCCGTGGAAGGGCATGATCAGGCCAATTAAGGCGAGCCTCCTCACCAGTCATGGGGAAGCCTGAGGTCTGGGAGCAAGCTCTGGCCTCCATGGGTCTTATCACCAGGCCAGAGTCCACCACCACCAAGGCCTCTGTGAGTTAAAATGGGGAAGGAGTGACCTGATATTGGCTGCCTCCATCCCCTTCCCAAGGGAGGGAACAAAGGCAGTGACCCTGGGCTTGTTACTTAGCCTCTCTCTGACTCAGTTTCCTCCGCCGTAAAATGAGGAGACTGAGAGTACCAATTTCATGGGATTTTACGAAGATTAAATGAGTTAATATACATCAAGTACTTAGAACAGTGCCTGGCACAGGGTAAATGCCCAATAAATATTGACTGTCAGTGTTGTTATTACACCGCCTGGGCAGGGCTGTCAGTGCCACCTTATGCTGTTCGTGTTAAATGCAGCTGTCACTCAGTGAGCTGTGGTGTACAGGCCCCTGTACTGCCCAGGTGACCCCAGGGACAGGGAGCCAGTTGCGTTCATTCCCAGAGAACTGGTTCCAGGCCAGAGGCTTTGCAACTGCAACTACCAACACCGGCCTCCCTATGCCAGGTTCCGTCATCCTGAACCCAGCGAGAGAAGTCCGTGAATTCCGGAACCTGCACGCCGAGCCCTCACAGCATCTGTGTGTGGACTCCTGGGCCCCTTAGTTAAGCGGCCTGTCTGGCATGTGGGCTGGGCAGAGCCGCTCGTCTGTGGAGCGGAGCTGTGCCTGTGAGCTAGAGGCCCGGCTGTGTGCTGAGCCCGAAGCACAGGCCTGGGCTGCTCTGTTGGAGCACTCAGCACATCCCATCTCTGTCTCTCTCTCCCCTCCATCTCAGGGTGACTGAATCCCGCCATCTCCACCTGTACATGCCGGCCGGGATGGCGTTCATGGCTACCGTCACCTCCGTGGTCTACTATCACAACATCGAGACCTCCAATTTCCCCAAGCTGCTGATCGGTAAGGGGGCGGGGGCGAGAGGGACCGCTACCTCCATTCACTCCTTCAGATAATGTTCACTGAGGCCTTACTGTGCGCTGGGCACTGTTCTAGGTGCTAGAGGTTCAGAAGTGGAGAAGAAAAACATCCCTGCCTTCATGGAGCTTACAAGTCGGTGGACGAGACAGACAGGCAAAGACAGTAAATACACAAACAAACAGTTAGATAGTGATGATGCTGTGAAGAAAATGAAGCTGGGTATGGAGTAGAGATGCTGGTGACGTTGCTGTCTATATAGGGTGCTAGGGGAGGCCTCTGATGAGAGTGAACATGCAGATAGTTGGGGGAAGAATGTTCCATGCGGATGGAACAGCATGTGCAAAGGCCTTCTTGTAGGAACAAACTTGGCAAAGAGGCCACTGTAGGAAAGCCAAATGAGCAAGGGGAAGAATGGTAGGAGATGAAGTCAAGGGGCAGGAGAGGAGCAAAGATGACGCCTGGACTCTGTGCCTGAGCGCCTGGGCAGATGGTGGTGTTAATAACTGCCAGGGCAAGGGAGCAGGAGCTGGGGGGTTGGGGCATGTTGAGTTTGAGAACAGCCTACTCACGTGTCAGGTGGGCAGTTAGATGAAAGAGCCAGGCGTTCAGAAAAGGGCAGGCCTAGAGATAGGCATTCAGCAGTCCTGGGCTTCCAGTGCATCTAAAGCTTGAGCCCGGATGAGGTCACCTGGAGAAAAAAGAGAAAGGGCCCAGGACCAGAGCCTGCGGTTTGCCAACATCTAGAAAGACTCAGGAAGGAGTGCATGCTTAGATCCTCTGACCCTGTGTGGCTGGGGTCCATGCAGAAACAACAGTGATGACTGTTGACGTCTACTGAGCGTGTCCTGTGTGTCAGGCTCAGTGCTAAGCTCCCCGCGTGCATTCTCTCTCTTCATTCCCACCACCTCCCTATGGTTCTGTTGCCGCCCCCATTGTGCAGATGTGGTCCTCGAAACTCAGAGAGGTCAAAGATGATAACAGTGAGCACTCGCGTTGCCCTCCCAGGTGTCAGGCACAGCCCTCAGGCTTTTGCATACATTGACTCCTTTAATCCTGGCAACCACACTGTGAGGCAGGGACCGTTATTATCTCCCCTGACGGATCAGGAGACCGAGGCTCAGAGGTTACCTGACTTGCGCGAGTCTGCCCAGCTAGTCAAGGGGCAGAGCCTGGCACCCAAGCAGGTCCTCGACCGTCGCTGAGGCTGCGTATCTCAGGGTCCACAGACTGTGCCTCGGCCGCAGGTGGGCCTCTGTGTTGGGCTCAGTCCGTGAGTCTAAGGCTAAAGCTATTAGGCTGTGGTCAGACTGTGTGTCGTGAAGTCAGACTGATTTTTAGGCGTCGCAGCATCTAACTGACATCTGGAGTCTGGAACACTCTGTGCTAAGCCAGTGACAGTGCGGTGACGTCAGGGGACAGAGAGTGTTTCCTGAGCTATTGCAGGTCTGCCTTCCCATGTGAGGTGGCGGCTGGGCTCCAGCAGGATCATCCAGGTGTCACCCCGACCCCCACCCCAGGGGCCCCCATGCCAGTGTGGTTGGGGGACTCAGGGGCAGCTGGTTGAGAGATGTTAAATACAGGCTTCAGAGGGCCTCCTGCTCCAGTTTTGGAGGCAGCGTCTCACGCACAGGGAACCTGTCACTAGCCACCAGGGCCTGGCTGACCGGCGCCCCCGGAAACAGCTGTCTGGGCATCTGGCGGGTTCATTGTCTCATTCTCTAGAACGCACATGATGTTCTGTCCCTAAAGCACGAATACCACCCATGGCTGGACCAGGACTTCTCCAAGGAACAAGGACTAACTCCTTCCATTCTCCTTTGTTATAGTTTTTCTCTCCACGGAGCCGGACATTCTAGAACAGGGAAGACTGAACAGGATGTACCCATGAGCTGCAGGGAGAGAGGGCAGTGGGTGTTGGGGGAACAGCTAGCCTATGAGGAGGCTACTGTCTGGTCACAGGTCTGGAGTCTTGCAAAAGGGTGAATCACGATGCAGTTTACATTGTCCCATGAAATAACTTTGATCCTGGGGCCCCAGATGAGATCAGGAAATGTTCTGTGAGAAAGTCATGTTTGAGCTGAAAGATAGGTAGGAGCTAATTCAGAGAAGGGAGAGGGGAGTGCTTCAGGCAGCAGGAACAGCATGTGCAAAGGCCCTGAGGCAGGAGGAGCAAAGCACATTAGGAGATCCAGAGGAAAAGCAGTGGCTAGAGTGCAGAGAGCACAGGGGAACTGAACTGAAGGCTGTCGTGGTGGGTGGAGCCTGCACCAGGCAGAGCCTTGAAGACCATACACAAGCCTTGGTCTTTATCCCAAGGACCCTGGGAAACCATTGAGGATTAGGTTTTCGTTTTGTTTGTTTGTTTATGTGTGTGTGTGTGTGTGTGTGTGTGTGTGTGTGTGTGTAGCAACATATACATAACAAAATTTACCTTTTTAATCAATTTTAAGTGTATGGTTCAGGGGCATTAAGTACATTCATATTGTTATACAACCATTACCACCATCCATCTCCAAAACTTTTTCATCTTCCCAAACTGAAACTCCATCCCCTTTAAATAATAACTCCCCATTGCCTTCTCCCCCGACCCCTCACAGCCCCCGTTCTTTCTATCTCTGTGACTCTGACTCCTCTAGGTACCTCATATAAGTGGGATCATACACTATTTTTGTCCTTCAGTGACTGGCTCATTTCATTTAGCATCATATCATCAAGGTTCACGCATGCTGTAGCGTGTGTCTGAATGTCCTTCCTTCTTAAGGCTGAATGACATTCTGCCGTGTGGATAGACCATTTTGTTTATGCGTTCATCCTTCGAGGGACACTGGGGTGCTTCCACCTTTGTCCATTGTGAAGAATGCTGCTGTGCGCATGGGGGCCTTGAGGTCATATTTGATTGTATTTACTGCTTTCTGGAGGCCAGATGGGAGGAGGGGAAGCAGGGCAACTGTGAGAAAGCTCTCAGTGGTCCAGGGCAGACATGATGGCGCCTGGGACCCAGGTGGCCACCCAGATGGAAAGAAGTAGATGGATTCAAGAGAGCCAGGAGGTAAAATAGAGAGAATTCGCTGGATGTGGGGCTGAGGGCGGGAAAGGAGGGAAGAAGCGGGGAAATGGGAATTCAGAGCGTGAGCTCCCCAGCAGCCCCTGGGTCACACTGCTTTCTTTCTGTCTCCTTTTCTCTCTGTCAAGCACGAAGCTTTTGCCGAGTGTTGCCGTGTCTGGCAGCAGGCTGAGGGTACAGCACTATGGGATGGGACTGTGGAAGTAACCCTGGCTTAGTCCTGGCTCCACCACTGACTCCCTGGGTGACCTTGCACAAGACACTCAGGCTCTCTGAGCCTCAGTTTCCCCATTCGGTCAGGAATAGTAGGTCCCTGCCTAAGTCACAGGGTTGTTATGAAGATCAGTTCAGAGCCTGTCTGTTAAGTGTTAGAGGCAAGGCCAGTGAGAGGCGTATTTTCAAGCTTGGCCCAGAAGGTAGCCCCGACTAAGGGCGACAGAGGTTCTGATGCCTGGGACGGAGTCCGCCTGGGGGCGGGTGGTATTGTAGCAGGGGCACGGCCTCCAGCTGTGGGATCCTTGTGACCTGGAGACAGACTGAACTGAAGGACCATCGCCCCAGCCCTGAGGGCTGGGATCGTGGGGCAGGCGCTTCTGCCCTCTGTGCTAATGCTCTCCCCCAGGGCCTGAGACCGAGGGCGTCTGCCCTCCCCGGGCAAGTTCAACGTCTCCACCTAGTTCCCAGCCCAGAGCCCGCCTAGGGCAGGCCCCAGCTTTTGTCCCCAACAGATGTGCTGGCATCCATGTCCAGGCCCCCCGAGGGGTGGAGGGCAGGGTGCCGGTCCCTGCGCCGCTCCGCTGGAGAGGAGCTCTAGGGGGCTTAGGCCTTGCCTGCCGGTGACGCCAGGGAGTGAAACGAGAAGGAGCCGCCTGTGCTGTTTTTGGTTGCTGCCAGCTGACCACGGTCGATTGGAAGGTGGTGGTGTGAATTACGGGGTTAGAGTCCACTGATAGCTTCTGACAGTCATGGTCCCGGGTCTGAAATCTGGAGATAAAAATATTAACAGCTGATGTTCAAAGAGCACCCCTGCGTGCCAGGCTCCCTGCGCCGAATGCCGTCCAGACGTTGTTCACAACTCTTAGAGGCAATGCTATCATTATCCCCATTTTACAGATGAGGAAACTGAGGCCTGGATGGGCTAAATGACTTACCCAAGGTCACACAGCTGTGCGGTCACAGGATCTGAGCCCAGGAGTATCTGGCTGCAGAGCCAGCTCTAACCACTGTCCACACTGCCTCACAGGACTCTGACTCACTTTTTTGTAACCCCCTCCCCACCCCCTCCCCCCAGGCTCCCTGAGGAGCGTTGTCATGCTGTGGTGGCCTCTGGACTAGGGGCCGGGGACCTAGGCCCTCACCCTTTCTCTCTCATTAGCTTGCACGGAGCTTGGGCAGGCCACCTCCTCTCTCTGGGCCTCAGTTTCCTCATCTGTAAAATTAAAGGGCTGGAATGAAGGCCCTTTAAGATCTTCCTGGCTTGGAAATCCTACAAGGAAGCCATTGTTGGGTGGGGCCTCCTGCTGCCCTGCCACTTAACGACTGTGTGACGGTGGATCAATTACCTAACCTTCCTGAGCCTCGATTCCTCTGTTAAGTTGAGGGTGTGACACAATACTTCCCTCGCAAGGTTATTGTAAGGAATAAATGAGATGATGTGTTTAAAGTGCTTACTTGGCACAGCGCCTATAACTTAGTTAAATTCAAGAAAAAATTTTCCTATTTTTCTTCTTATTATTTATTGCAAAGGGAAATTTGACTGACCAGCTTGACTTGCAAGATTATGAATGCTTTTGAACATGCCTATCATGAATGTTTTAATGTACGTACGTCATCTCAAAATGACACACTCATATGTTCACATACCACACCTCCCTTTACTCAGAAATGTGCACTCACACCCAGAACACTTGCATAACACACACCCCTCCTCTGACACACTCCTTTTCTTCCCTTTGCTCTCGCATGCTCGCACACTCGTGAGTGCACACACATGCGAAGATGTGCACGCACGTCCCCTGTGCTCTCCCGTCCCTGCTCGGCAGCCCTGCTCGTCTACTGGACCCTGGCCTTCATCACCAAGACCATCAAGTTTGCCAAGTTCTACGACCATGCCATCGGCTTCTCACAGCTGCGCTTCTGCCTCACGGGGCTGCTGGTGATTCTCTACGGCATGCTGCTCCTCGTGGAGGTCAACGTCATCAGGGTGAGGGTAAGCTGCCGCTCCTGGGCTGCCCCCCGCCTGGGGACACCCACCTGGGCCAGCGCGGGCCCTCTGAGCAGTGTCCTACCCCTGGTGTGGGCCCCCGCCCTGCTTCTTAGCCAAGCCCTGAAAGAGTCAGCTTGTTTTACCTGCCCCGAAAAGGGGATTGACGCCAGTGGGAGAATTTTCAGAGGAACATTCCATCTGGCCCGGCTGCCGTCTACCCCAGGCCTCCAGAGGGAAAGGAAGGGACAAGGAGGTGTTAGCCGAGGTTGGAGGATTCTGGGTTTAATCCTGTAGAGAGGGGAAAAAGCTTCAGGGACTGGCTCCTCTGAGCTTTGCTGTTTTGGTTTTTCTGGGGAGGGAGTGGGGAATTGTTTTTATTTTAATGTCTTCATATAGTTACGCATGTATGTGAATGAGTACATGTGGCTTCATCTGGGTCTTTTTTTTGTTTTATCATTTTTGTTTGTCCCCTCCCCCTCCCCCGACCTTTCCCTCCCAGCTACCCCAATTAACAACGTAGTGTATTATCCTTCTGTTCCTTGCTTTTATTAATATAGTGCCATGTACTTGTATCTATTTAGGGTTCTTTTTTCTCAACACATATAAGTATACAGGTTTTCCCCCTTAATATTCATCTTCTAAAAATGGTTATCGATACACTGGTTTCTACAACTTGCTTTTCTCACCCAACAGCGATCTCTTAGGAGATAGTCTCCCCTCCAAATCTGGTATGGTCAATTTAGTTTTCTTTTTTTTTTTTTTCAAAGATTGGCACCTGAACTAACAACTGTTGCCAATCTTCTTTTTTTTTTTTCTGCTTTATCTTCCCAAACCCCTAGTACATAGTTGTATATCTTAGTTGCAGGTCCTTCTAGTGGTGGGATGTGGGACACCGCCTCAACGTGGCCTAATGAGCGGTGCCATGTCCGCGCCCAGGATCCGAACCCTGGGCTGCCACAGTGGAGTGTGCAAACTTAACCACTGGGCCACGGAGCCAGCACCCAATTTACTTTTCTTAATGGCTGTGTAATATTCCATCATGTGGATGAGCCACCATTTATCCAGCCATTACCCTATTGATGGGCATTCGTTTTGTTGCCAAGTTTTTGCCTTCACAAATAACAGTGTATGAAACATACTTAAGTCTTTATGTATTTCTGCTTTTATTCTATGGGAGAGAGTCCAAGGAGTGGAGTTGCTGGTTCAAGGAGTCTTTTAAATTTTAATTGATGTTGTAGATTGCCTTCCAGAAAGGCAGTAATTTGCCAGTAATGAATAAGAAAACTCTTTCCCTTCCTCCAGCAGTGGGGGTATAGCCATTTCTAATTTGGGCCATTCTCACGAGTGTAAAGTGCCACTTTAATTTGCGTGTCTCCCACTCCTCTGCTTTTAGTCAGTGATTTGCAGGGCGAAGGCCTTCTGTGTTCCCTGCCTCAGCTGGCCCTCACAGCAACCCCGTGATGCAAGGATCACCCCCTTTTTAGGTGAGGAAACATTTTAGAAGAGACTTGTCCAAACACACCTTGCTAGTAAGTGGAAGAGGCAGGATTTGAACCCAGGTCTGCATGGCTTCACATTCTGCAAACACAACATGAAACATGTTGGTGTCCTCAGATCGGTGGAGAAGATGGTATATGGAGACTCCTGCTCTTCCCCAACCCAACTTAAACCCAACTCAACCCAGCCAGGGGCATTCTGAGTAGACCTCAATGAAGAGTTACAAGTCAGGAGGTCCTGGCATTGGTGGCCAAGAGATGTTGGGGGATCTTTTTCCTAGGAAGAGGCAAGAGATGGCCCTGTCTGTTAGAGGTTGAGGACGGGATGTCATGAGCCCACATCTCTGCTGGGGTTAAGTGGAGAGTGGTGAGAAGTTGCACTTACCCATCCCCGGTGGCCCATGTGCTCCACAGAGATATATCTTCTTCAAGATGCCAAGGGAGGTGAAGCCCCCTGAGGACCTGCAGGACTTGGGGGTGCGCTTCCTGCAGCCTTTCGTGAACCTGCTGTCCAAAGGCACCTACTGGTGGATGAACGCCTTCATCAAGACCGCCCACAAGAAGCCCATTGACCTCCGAGCCATTGGGAAGCTACCCATTGCCATGAGGGCCCTTACCAACTACCGGCGGCTCTGCGAGGCCTTCGATGCCCAGACGGTCAGTGGGGGCACAGCCACACCATCCATTCCCCACCCTCCAGTTTAGAGTCATAGATGAGGACCTCAGAAAGCATCAGGTCAAACCCCTGGTGAGACAGGTGGGGAAACTGAGGCCCAGTGAGGGGAAGAGGCTTGCCCTAAGTCACACAGTGAACCGGGGACAAGTCAGGACTAAAGACTCATAGGATGGTCACAGCTGGAATGGCCCTTACAGTTTAGGTCATCTGATCTAGTACCTTCACTGTCCAGATGGGAGACTGAGACCCTGAGAAGGGAAGTGACCCTCTGGATTCCCCCTCTGTCCTTCCTTCTGGAGCTCAATGACTATGGTGGGAATTTTCACCCATTTTGGAGCAGGGGTTTTAGTGGCCTGATCCGTATAGTAACTCTATGAGTTGGGCCAGGCAGGGGTCTCCCCCGTTTCTGAGCTGGAAACTGTGGCTCTGAGAAAAGCCATGAGATGCCCAGAGCTGGCCCGCAGCTGGTGGGTGGCAGAAATGGTCTCCCACCTCCCAGTCCAGTGCTCCTTTGCTGCGTCTGCCCTAGCACAGCGGGGAGAAACTGAGGCAGGTGCCGTGGCTGGTGGAAACCGGAGAGCGTGGCACATGCCGCTCCCTCAGTGCAGTGCTCATCGCAGTCCCTGACCAGCTGTGTGGCCTTGATCAGCATCTGGCCTGTCTCCCCACCTGGACCACGTTGGCATTGATAGGGCACATCTGGCCGTGCACTTGATGGTTCCATGATTTCTTCCTGGAGTTCACCTGTTTGCAGCAGATGTGGCCACTGGGTTTCCCCAGGCAACAGGAACCAGGGGCTTCCTGGGAGGCCGGGCCCTGCCGTGAACAGGCCCTCAGCCACTCTGACCTGGCTGTGGGTCTCTCTGGACAGAGAAAGGATGTGCAGAGCACGCAGGGTGCCCGGGCCATCTGGAGAGCACTCTGCCATGCCTTCGGGAGACGCCTGGTCCTCAGCAGCACTTTCCGCATCTTGGCCGACCTGCTGGGCTTCGCCGGGCCACTGTGCATCTTCGGGATCGTGGACCACCTTGGGAAGGAGAACCGCATCTCCCAGCCCAAGGTAGGCTGCCCCAGGGGTGGAGCAGGTCACCCTTTGGAAAGTTCTCACTCCTGCATGAGAATGTGCAAGAGGTCAATGTGTGTGAGCCGCGGCCGCCCTGCAGCAGCTTCTCACACATGCACAAAGCCCTTGGCTGTATCCCCCTCCGGAAGATGCTCTGCATCCAGTCGACGGAAATGCCAGGAGGTAAGCTGGTGCCCCAGGAGGATCTATGGTGCCCTGCTCTCCTCACCACACCGTCACCACCGTAATACCTCTCCCAGTTATTTAGTCATTCAGAAAGTTGCAAGAAGCATTTACCCAGTGTCCAGAGCTGCTATGATTTGTGGGATGTGTTGGCTTTTAGTTAATGTCATCTTAACAGACTCTAAATAACTTTTCAGGGGTCTGTCTTCTTCACTTCTGTAGATCCCTAGCATTCGAGGTTCTACAGGGCGTCTTGGGGACTGACGTTGGCGGTGAGGGGAGTGGGGAACCTCCATGCGTAGGGTTTTTTCACCCTCGACTCCAAATTTCATTCAGAGCTGCCCCAGTTCTATTAATATGTGAGACTGTCCCATTAAAAATTATTTTTTAAAAAATGTTCCATCTTACAAATAATAAGGTACAACTGAAATTTCACAATGCTGTAAACTGTTATGAGCTCAGTAAAAAAAAAAATTAAAAATAAATAAAAATACAAAGGGATGATAAAAAAGAAATGTCTTAAAAATAATTGAAAACCATTGGACTGGATGATATCCAATGGCCTTTCCAGCTCTAAAGATGATACAAACTGGAATTTGTAGGACAAAAGGACAGAAAAGCTTTCTAAGGATTATTTTCCCCGCTTGGGGCAGTGGCATCTGCTCTGGGGTGCAGGTGGGGGTGGGCTATTTAATTCTTCCGTCTGTTTCTTTGCTGCCACTTAAGTTTAGGTGGTCAGAAAATGGCAAACTTTTCACCTCTAATAAGACTGAGAGTTTTATTTTCCTGGCAAGAACGTCATTATAACCTTTTAACCACAGAGTCCAAAAATGATACAGAGAATTAGTAATTAGGGAGCTTAATAATTTATGTCGCTCTCTTGTGTAATGTTATTCATCTCATGGGCTCCAAATCGCAGATAAGATTTAATCCTTAGAAGGTTTTTATTAATTTTCCAGATATATAATCAGCTGCACACTTTTGGCCAGGAATATGAGACACTCTATTTGTCTGATTTATTCAGCAGACGTTTATTGAACCCTACTATGTGCCAGACCTGGGTTGGGCTGTGGGGATACAGAGGCAATGGTTATGATGAGGACTTTAACAATAATAATAAGCACTTGTTGATCCCTTGATACATGCCTGGCTGCCTGTGAGAGTTATCCATGTGTTATCTCATTTGATCTCTAAGACAACCTTTTAGGGTATTTTTTGTAACAGCTTTGTTGAGATATAAGTCACATCCCATACAACTTATGAGGTGGGTATTTTCATCCCCATGTTGCAGATGAGGAGCTTGAGGCTCAGAGAGGTTAAGTAACTTTCCCTAGGATCTCCCAGCTAGTTAGTGACAGTCAGGATTTGATCCTGTCTCTTTCACTCCATAGTCTGGGCATTTACAACCATAATGCTAAATTGACTATGATTATCAAGCCTTCACCTCTGGCTCCAAGGACTGTGAAATCCAATGGAGGAGAGAGAAATCTAAATACGATATTTTTGTACTGTGCATTAAATACCACTATTAGGAGGTATATACAGGGAACTATGTATGGGAAGAGGGAGAGACTAACTCAGCCAGTGGTCATGACAGCTTCAGAGAGGAGGGGGTATTTGAATGGGGCCTTGACAATTGAGTATGAGTTGGCCAAGCTAAGATGGGCAGATTTCTTATTCAATCAAGAATGTGAGGACTCTTTGCCTATTTAGACTTCGATGGCTTTTGAGCCTCTGAACTTCCCTTGGCCCAAAAAGAGAGGGGAAGAGACTGCTTCTCTTGTCCACAGGGGTGTCACCTTCAGTGGTAGTCTGACTATAGGCGACCCCAGAATGTTCTACATTGATAATCCTGCAGCAACATGGAGCCAGTGTTAATATCAGGGGGAAGTGACACAGGGAGAGCCTTTATCAGCTTGTCCACATCATCATCTTCTTCCTCTGATCCCCAAAACTCGTATGGGAGTCTCCTAAGGAGACAGCTCTGTGGCAGGATGTGCCCAAGAGGTGGTGAGAATGCTGAGGGTTCTAGTCCATCTGAGCGTCAGCTTTGCCTTCTCTTCTCTCGTTATTTATGCACAAACCCTGCCCTCACTGGAATGCTCTCGTCCGGGTTCCTTGTCAGCACATACATCCCTGAGACAGATGGCCCTGCCTCGGTGGCAGCAGGCCTTATCAGATTTAATATTTGTTCCCTGCAGCCCAAGTACAATCGGCAAATTGCAGACAGGGAAACGAGAGTTGAAAGTACATCCAGTCTCCAGTGTCAGCAGCAAAGCCTTCTCGGTCGTGTGGTTGCCTGGGAGAAAGCTTAATTCTCATTTGGGCTTCTGGGCCCAGAAAATGAGGAAAAGGGGTCATTTATCCAGGCTATTTGATTCATCCCCGTGCCTCCCAGCAGCTCTAACCCAGAGAGGCAGGTGCTATTCTGGTTTTTATGAACCTACAAAAAAGGAAGCACTCAAGCTGCATGTGGGGTGGTTAACAACCGGCGAGAAGGCCTTCTTTCCGCTCCGCCTGAGTCCGTCCTGCTGCAGCCTGCACAGCTGGGCACCACTGTGTATGCCACTGTCAGTGGCTGCCTGTCCTCTCCTCCCTTCCCAGGACACTCACAGTTGGCAGGAATCACACTGCCCTCGTCATCTCAAGGACAAACGTTTCTTACTTCTTCTTTAATTACTGAAAGTGTCTCATGGTCTGCTAGATCTTTGATGCTCTTGTCCCCCTTGTCACTCCCCAGGGAAAGCTGGGACCCAGTGCAGCCTATGATCTATCTCTTTCCAGCCTCCTCTCCCGCCCAACCCCCACCCACAATCTGTCACCTGCCATAGGGGCCACTGATCTGGCTGGAGGGCCAGGGAATTGGATTCATAAAGAACTGCTGGCATCTGGAAGCTGCCAGCTCTGCCGTGGGCGGTTAGCTGAGCAGAGAAAGAGAACGGTCTGGGTTTGATCTAGGGGCCAAAGCTTCGAACGGCCTCTAAACCTCAGTGGGAGAATGTGTGTAGGTGTGTGAGTGTGTGTGTGTCTGTTTCTGAATGAGTTCTCCTGGGAACTGCTTATGGTTCTATATGGGTGTCCTACTGATTGTCCTGTGTCTCTTGGTCTCTCTTTTTCTGGATGTCTGTGTCCCCATTTTGGTACACTTATTTGCGGCTATCACTATGGGCAACTTTGTGAACTTATATGCATTTCTATGACTTTGTGACGTCACTGTGTGGGTTGGTCTCTTCAGGACGATGCCCAGGCAGCTACTCTGGCCTGGCATGCCTCCCTTCACCTCACTAAGCCTTTCTCAGCCACCAAGACTCAGCTCAAATGTCACCTCTTCCAGGAAGCCTTCCTCCTCTGTGCTCCCATAACATCCCATGCTTGCACCGTCAGAGCGTTCCTCGTCTCTCTCCCCAGCTCGACCCTGAGTCTTCTAAGAGAGGACCCAGCTCCATGCCTGACACTCAGGAAGCACAGGAGAAATGATTCTTCAACAAATAATGCAGAAGTTACTGTATAGTGAATGCTTACGCTTACTGAAATTTTTTTTATATTACATACCTGCATTGTTACATTGAATTCTTACAACTCTCTGAAGTAGAAACCCTGAATGGCCTCATTTTGCAGGTGAGGAAACTGAGGCTCAGAGAGGTTAAGGAACTTACCTAAGGACACAGTGGCTAATATATGACGAGTCAGGACTCAAACTCAGACATGGCTAACCTCTAAGTCTAGGCTCTACACCACCATGTCGGACTGCTGTGGACAGATGGCTGGGTGTGTTGGTCCGTGAGTGGTCAAAGATGGTTCTCACTGGTTTTACCCAGGGCCTTCCAGAGCTGGGACCCATGGGCACTTCACCTTTTGGCCCTTGCCAGAATCGAAGTGAGAGCCCAGGTGACCCCCTCTCCCTTGAGCCCCAGAGGACAAGGGAAGGGGGCCTCTCCAGTCACAGCTCTGCCGCAGGGCAATGGGGTGAGAACTGTGGAGTCAGAGGCCCGGGTTCTAGTCCTACCTCTGCAACGACTCTGCACTCGTCAGCAGTCACTTGCAGTCTACAGGCCTGGGTAGGCTTGACTGCAAAATGGGGAAATGTGTGACAACTTCTGAAGGAAGTAGATGGGGGATGAAGATCATACGCATTGATAAATTGGAAAATACTTATTGAGCACTGCTGGAGAAATCTCTGAAAACAAATACAGTTTCCACCCTAAGGGCTTGTGAAAATGTGAGACCAGGGCATCTGGTCTTCCACAGCATTTACCTCCCTCCTCTGTGAAGTTGCAGGTTGTTGGCCTCTTCTCTCTGGCCTTCAGGGCGCTGGGCAGTGGCCAGTGCCCTCAGCCCCACTCGCGGCTTCCCAGGGCCCTCTTCTCGCTAGACTTCACCAGGCCCTGCCTTCCTTGGGCAGCACCCAGGCCTCTGGCTAATCTAGGACCCACTTCTTAATCAAAACGGTGATTCTGGGCCCTGTCCCTTTTAACCTATCTCTTTGAAGAGAGATCAAATAATGACCTACTGACTTATACCTGCAGGGAGATTTTCATTTTAACAGGTCACAGAATTCTTGATCCAAAGGAATATAGTTTCTGACCCTCGTGGGTGTGTGTCGCAGCGGGGAGGAGTCAAGGCTTTGCCTGTAGAGCTGCACAAAGAGAATTTGTTGCTTTGTTTAAGATGTACGAATACTGATGAGTGCATTTAGCAAATACCACCCGTAGCCCAGCCAACATTTATGATCTGTTAGTTTTTCCAGCCCTCATTCTCCAGCCTTTGTGTTTTTGATCATTGTGACACAGCACATGGCAGGCGTTCCATGCTGCTCAAGAGCTCTTGTGATGATCAGTGTTCTTGGCTGCGTGGCGTTCCCATGAGTATCGTGATGCGCCTAACTGTTCTCTCTGTTTGCACATTTGCATGGATTTTTCTTCTCTCCCCTGCTCTAATCTAGAGAGAGACATCTTTGCATGTACAGCCATTTCCTTCTGTTAAATTATTTCCTTTGGGAGGAATTCCCATGATGTGCTTTGTTACTTGAAAATAATGGACTACGTTCTCCAGAGCTGGGTCCCTGCAGAAGATGGTAGAACAGAAGAATCCCAAGGCCTGTTAAGAGAAGCAGGTTTTCCCAAACCCGCATACCTTCATTTTTGACCCAGAAACAGCCAAGTGGGCATGTTTCTGTCCCCGACAATCACAAGCTTGTAGCTGACAACAGGAGACTCAGGGTCAAAGCCCAGATGAGGCCAAGGCAGTGGGTCCAGGGTAGTGTTTTGGCAGATGATAGTGCCATTTGACACAGGTTCATGTTCACATATTCTCCTTGACGAGCACATGACCTTGGGCCAGCCATTTGACCGTCCTGAAACTACATTTCCTCAGGTATAAAACTGGACTAATAATGGTACGCTTCTTACTAGGGTCTGTGAAGATGGAGTTCTGCACCTGGTAAATACCTGTCCGGCCTCTTGCTTCCCTGTAGGGTCAGGTCTCTCCCCTGCAGCCTAATTTTGAGGTCCATTTTGCTGCTTCCAGCCCACCCGCACCCTAGTGCTTCTTCCGCTGCCTTCCCGTCTGCAACTTTGCCAAATGAGAAAGAGAGTTGGAGGCTTGTGGCCTTGGTAGGACTTTCCTCTAAGAGTCCTGCGTGTATCCCTCCGTGGTCTCCCTGTGTCTGCTTCCTTTTATCCCCACAAGGGAGAAACCCCTGTCCTTCAGAGCAAAGGAGAGACAGTGGTAAGCTGGACCGGCTCCCTGGAGCAGTGCCGGCTGGTTTAGAGGGCCCTGTTGAACCAAGATGCAAGATTTTTTCCACCCTCAGGAAGCCCTGGATCCAGGATCCAGGAATTTCTGACTCTAGGAAAAGAGCTCTGCTCAGACTCCTGCCCCTTTCAGCCTGATCCTGGTCGTGGACGTGCCCTGGAGCTCCTTCTCATCACTTTGTTCCCAGCAGTCTTTACCCTGCGGCGGCTCCCACACCCTTCCAAATAGCTTGCAGAGTTCAGGGCAGAGTCTCAGAAAGGGGAGAGTTCTGTCTTCATGGAAATATTGATGTGGCCTTGCTGGGGAGCAACGGACTTAATCAAGATCACAGTTCTCCTGGGAGCTGTTGATGTTGAATTTGGAAACAGACATGCTCTTGATCCCTGGTATCTTTAGGAAAAAAGTTGAAACATTCATTTTTTTCCACTGCTTATCATCTGAGATCTTGCTAGAGGTGCAATAAGAGAACCTTAAATTAAGAGGAGGTCCCAGGAGCCTATGAGGCTGGGGCATGGGTCCGAAATCTCTTTAGTCTGTCATAGGCGATGAGTTCCCATCTCTTGCCTGGGAGCACTAGAGTGCCGTGTTTGCCACTGGGCTTCTCTGCCCGGAAATTACTGCAGAGCAGCCTGTTGGGGAGCGTGGGCCAAGGCCTCAGCTGATTCCATTTTTGTAGCAGAGAACACACGTCGTGGGATTTGTTCTGGCGGTTCTGGCTTTGGCTGCTCTGGGATTCGCTCTTTTTATTCTTGTTCCTTCCGAGTGAGCTCCCCTGGGCCCGGGGGCCACCATGCTGAGAGTCCTATTTATGGGCATGAGGTTAGAACCGCTCCACCTTCTGTGCCCCTCGGTGGGATGATGCAGAGGATACAGGCAGCCCTCCCGCCAGTTAGAAGCGTGTTTAGTTGGGTTTATCCATCTGGTTTTTCACTCATAAACAATTGCACCAGGCTCTGCAAGCATGGAGGGTCCTGTAATAACAGCCGTTAGGGCACAGTAACAGGTACTGATGGCGGTCATTTTGCTGGCAATGACAGCACCTCAACTTCTCTTTCCAACAGACACAATTTCTCGGGGTTTACTTTGTCTCATCCCAAGAGTTCCTTGCTAACGCCTACGTCTTAGCCGTGCTTCTGTTCCTCGCGCTCCTGCTGCAAAGGACATTCCTGCAAGCATCCTACTATGTCGCCATCGAAACCGGCATTAACTTGAGAGGCGCCATACAGGTACTTCAATGATTGTTTTTGCACTTCACAGTAAGAACCGTGTTATTCATCCTCATGGACACTCAAGAATAATTCTGCTGTGGATTTACTTTTCTGTTGCCCTTTAAAGATGTTTCAGAACAATAACCGTTGACAAGGCAGTGTAGGGTGGTGGGAAGTGCCCTGGGCCTCCACGGTTTCCAGCCTTGAAAGTGGTGGACGTCACTAATTGATCACAGCACTCTTTCCTGCTGAATGCAAATGCAGCCTCAGAATCCTTTCCGGGATGCTGTGCCAGCGTTCTGCTACCAGACAGCCTTCTTTGGGTGGAAAAAAGGAAACATGTATGACGTAGCAGGACTAGACAGCCTCTGAGATCTGTTTGAGCTCTTCTATCTTGGATCATAATGAGAGAGACTTATCTGGCCTGATGGATCCCAGGGTCCAGCCTCTTGCTGCTGCCTCCTGTGGCTTTCTTCTCAGAGTTGATTGGAAGGATAATCAAAGTCAGGGAGGACTCAGGGTCCCTTTAGCACAGTGGTGACAAGAGTTCTCCAGGCCCCAGTGTCTTCATTAGCGTCTTGGTTCAGCTGTTGGAATGGAGAGACCGAGGATTATGGTAGTTAAAAAGGATAGAGATTTGTTTTCACATTTAGTGAGGGCTGGTCTGGCAGCTACACAGTCATCAGAGACCTTGGCTCCTTCCCTGCTATGGCTCCGCCAACCTTCTAGAAATTCTCCTTATGAAAAGGAAAGAATGGATCCTGGGGGACAGCTAGCAGATTCTCCCGTACGAAGCTATTCCCAGGAAGTCAGTAGAACCCTAGGAAGTTGTGTCTAAATCCCAAAGCCACCTCATTCTTCAGAAATGTTCCTCATTGACTGATCCTCTGGGAGCCAGGACCAGAGGTTTTGCAGAAAAGGGGCTGAGGAGAAGGGGATAGCCTGAGCTGGGGACAGTGGCAGGGTCCAAACTCTGGTTATCTTGGTATAGCCCATGTGCATGGCGCCCCCTAGAGTATGCAGTGCACAGCCTGTGAAGCTGTACAGGACAAGGCTGCCCATCCCCAGTGGTTTTTCCTTGAGAAAGCACAGCCATTTCCTCAACGATGTCATGTGAGCATGGTGGGAAAAACCCAGGAATATCTAAGACCCTCTAAGATTCATAGGAGCTCAGAACTAAGAGGTACCAAGCTATTGCTCAGTTCAGAAAACCCCTCTGAAAATCTCGGCCTCTGCCCAGACCTCCCTGTGACAGGCAGGCATGCATCACCACAAACAACAGGCAATTTTGTAGTCAAACAGTTTTGTAATTGAATCTACTCTGTATTTGTATGTCATTAGTTGCACACTGGCTCAATGTTTTCCAATTACAGTAAAAGATCCAAAAATGGCTTTATAATGTATTAGCATCTAATTGTTTTTCTCGAACTGTCTGCACCTTTTGAATTAATGAGAGATTAATTCATATGCTACATAATTAATGCTGGTATTAATTATGCAAACAAATTAGGGAAAAAAAACCTTTCAGAGATTTACAGGAAATTATGGATAAGGATCTATGTCTTCATGAGTTTGAGAATAACCACATTTCCTGCATGAAAAGTTAAGTAAAATTCTTGTATTATACATAATTTTTGAAATATACTAGCTATCAGTTGGTTGTATATTTCTGTGTATCCTGGTCTTTACTTAATAATGCTTTATTTGATAGATTGCTCTATGTCCCTACTTCACTGAAACAACATTTATTATTAATCTTTGAAGACCTATTTCACATAACCTAGGGTGTGCATAGATTTGTCCAAAAATGTCATTGCCATTATTTTAAACCTTACCCATGGTATATATAAAATCACAAAAAGACATAGAATAGTTTTGTGCTTTAA
This sequence comes from Equus quagga, assembly GCF_021613505.1. Lineage (NCBI taxonomy): Eukaryota > Metazoa > Chordata > Mammalia > Perissodactyla > Equidae > Equus > Equus quagga. The sequence goes on from NC_060280.1 coordinate 12,607,431, forward strand.
GCAAAGCTGACCCACAAAAAAGCCTGGGTTTACGCAAAAGATGACTTAAGGGCTAGGAATCCACAGAATGCACAATAGAATTTCATTCAAGAGCAGGACTCCCTGGGACGTTTAAGACAGGAATGCATTTTCCCTTGTTCAAGTGCACACAGCCTGGAAATTGCTGTCTTTCTGGGAGGCGTGACCACTCTGCACATAGAGCTTTGGGGTTCAGAGCTGATAGGGAGCCATTACTGTGCTGCCCTCCATTCCCTGGGAGGCAGAACAAGGTCCTCGGTGGGGCTGGACCCCGGGACAATGCCAGGGCTGGTCGACACTCATGCATCGTGTCTCACATACGACCATCACAGGCCGAGCCCTTGTTTTGTTTTAAGGCTCAATTAAGCCAGGACTTGGCCCCAGAGCGTACCCCTCCCCTGGTTGGAGATGACCATATTAAAACAGACGGCTGCCCCACTTCATTATTTTTATGACTCAGAAGTGTGTTCTCCACTGGCATCTGGTAAATCGGAAAAACACAAGGACATAAAGATCTGCTTATAAGACTTAAGAGCTAATAAAGTCCTGCCCCAAGGGAGAGGTCTTGCTTGCTGGGGAGGTAGCTCGCTGTGCTGCCGTGGACTCCTCCTTGAGTGCTGCCTCTCTGACTTGTTTGAGCTGTAATCAGAGCCCTTTGCCTCTCTGAACCTTAGGTACCTCATCTGTCAAATTGGAGCAATAACGCAGTACCCCTTCAGGGAGCTGCTGTGGGCCTCCATGGGGAATGTCTGGGAAGTCCCTGACACGTCATGGACGTATGACGGGGGTGGTGATTAGGATGATGATGATGACAAATGTGAAACATTCTGCTCTCATTTTTAGACCAAGATTTACAATAAAATTATGCACCTGTCCACCTCCAACCTGTCCATGGGGGAAATGACTGCTGGGCAGATCTGTAACCTGGTTGCCATTGACACGAACCAGCTCATGTGGTTTTTCTTTTTGTGCCCAAACCTCTGGGCTATGCCAGTACAGGTAAGCGATGTGTGCTTTGCGGGGGGGGCGGGGAGGGGGTCAAAAACCAGAATCCGCTGGTACATGTCCAGTGACTAGTAGCTTAGCATCTTCCATTCCATGTTTCCTGTACTTTCCACCCTTTGGGGTCTCCAAGGGGTGCACCCCTGGGTCCCTATTCTGTCTCACACTCTGCAAATGGTGTGGCATTTCTCTTGATGATCAGAGAAGGCATGTCATTAAGACTTTTAAAATGCAGGCAACCTTAAAAAAAACTTTATAATAATCACGTGTGGCACACTTTTACAGACATTAAAAGGTATGTTGTAGCAAAGTACTTAATTACATTGAAAAGTGTTCACGATGTGTTTTTAAGCAAAAGAGTAAATTACAAAATAGTACACTCAGTGTGTTTCCTACTAAGTTGGAATGTGTCTATGTTTACATTGGCACAGAGTCACACAGAAAAAAGAAGTGGAAGGCCACATGGCAGCATTACAAGAGATTTTTATTTTCTTTATGTATTTCTAAACTCTCCAATAAGCATGTATTATTTTTGAAAATCCACAACATGATTGTTTTTCAAGCCAAACTACATTTGGGGCTGGCTCTGAGGGAGGCACGCTCTCCCCATGACAGTGGGAGGATGCTCAGCATGGTTTACCTGATCCCTGGCCTCTCCTGCCCTGCCTCCCGTCAGAGCTCTTCCACCGTGGGGTCTGTGAGTCCTGTCCTGTGCCTGGGAATGAAGCTCTCTCTTCTCCGATGCTCAGGCCGGAGGCAGACCCATTCCCAGAGGGCCTGTAGGCTCCACAGGGGCTGCCTGGTGTAGAGGAAAGTCTCTAGACCTGCATGAGAAGGCTGATTCAAATCCTTAACCTCTCTGCGCCTCAGTTTCCTCGTCTGTGAAATGGGGGTGATCCCTCTCTCTGGAGTTGCTGTGACGATTCGGTTAGACGGTGTAAGTAAAGCACGGTGCAGAGGGCCCCGCACAGAGCAGCCGCTCAGTGATGTCAGATCCTCTGCCTTGCACTTTTTGGTGGGGTGAGGGCTTTCCCTGCGCAGAAGCCATTGCTTCCTGGGATGCAGATTCCCTACCCCTTAATCTCAAGTGGGGTTTTTGGTCCTCCTTACTTGTAAAGCTTATATTTAAAAGACGTTAAAAGGACATAGGAGGAGAGGCTCACACGGGGAGGCAGCTAGACAAGGTGGGGATGTAGGGCAGGGAATCTGAGGGTCCTTTCTACAGGGACAACCCTATAGGCCATGCTCCATTCCTTCTTACCCAGGCCCAGACCCCTGGCCCCCCTCCGCCCTGCCAAGCTGGATCAGTGACTATGAAAACTATAGGAGGGCCTGGAGAGTTCATCCAATACAGTCACCAGCCTTTTATCCTTTCTGTTGTGTCCCGTGAACAACCTGTTTCAAAACATTTTGTCCACCAAACCTGCTGCACTGTTACCGTTACTATTACTTATGTTGTTTATTGCATATGCACCATTGCCAACAATACTAACACTAAGACCTAATAACTCTGCCCTGTGGCTGGCCTGCCCCAGCCCCTGTCACCTGTGTAATTAACCCTTACAACACCAGGGTGGGAATTTTTATCTCCACTAATCACTTACCTTTGCTTATTTATCCTGAAGTATGACTTGGTTTTCCACTTTTAATTCCTCAAAGACTACACCTTTGCCACTTACAGCTTTGACCAGCCCCCAATCCCTTCGACCTGGTCAGGATTCCCGGTGCAGCCTGGTTGGTCACAGGGCACGTGAAGCTTTTGATAATATTGACGTTAGCTCAGGACCCCATTCCTTTGTCCCCAGGGGCTCTCCCTGGTTTGTAATCTTTTTTGGGTCATGTATACCTTTTTTTTAAATAACAGCTTTATTGAGATTTAATTCACCCATTTAAAATGTACAATGCAGTGGGGTTTAGCATATTCACAGAGCTGCGCAACCATCATCAAATTTTAGAACATTTTCATCACCCTGAAAAGAACCCACACCCATTGGCAGTCACTCCTCATCCCCGTCGCCAGCCCTAGATAACCATATATATATATAATATATATATATATATTTTAAAAAATCTAATGAAACCTTCTCCTTGGAAAAACAAATGTGCATTCACACATTTTGCCTACAATTTCAGGGGCTTTGTGGGCCCCCGAAGCTTATGGACGCCAGGTCACCAGGTTAAGAACCTTGGCCATAGTGGAGGCCTCTGTGTTTCCTCTTCCCATGGGTGTCGGAGGCCCAGAGAGGGCAGGGCCTTACCCTGGGCCATACAGCGAACTGGTAGCCGCATCATACCCAGGTGTCTCCTTTCTGTGGTTCTGTAGAGACAGTGACCCCTAAATGAGGCCTGTTTGTTTGTTTTTAAGAAGGAGGATCAGCCACCTTGCCTCTAACCATGTGCCAAGCACTGTTCTGGGTGCTCATCATATCTGTTCATTTAATCTTCACAACAGTCCTTGTGAGTGGGCATTACAATCACCACTTTAAAGATGAAGAACCCAAGACTCAGAGAGGCTGAGTGACTTGCCCAGGATTGCACAGCCTGTAAATGCTGGGACTGCATTCAAACTCAGGGCTGCAGACTCCAGGGATTGTGATCTCCTCACTACTATACGAGATTGCTTTCCTAACCCACGAATAAGAGACAAAATAGCCCTTTTATTCCCCACACTTGCTTTGCACACTCAGAATCTTTGATTTCTGGTATGTTCTCCCATGGGGTCCATTCAGGCCCCTGCAGAAGAGAGGAGTGGCCAGAAGAGGGATGGGCGGAGCATGAGGAGGAGCCGCTCCTGCCCAGCTCCTGCCCAGCAGCTGCCAGCACTTGAGGCAGTGGGAATGGGGCACCGACCCTGGCTGGCGCCCTAGTGGTCACTCTGGGAGTGCTTGGTGTCTGGACCAACCCAAGTTGGCTCGAGGGCACGCTGATTGCCTCCATATGAGGACAGCTGACGAGAGGACTGGATGGCAGGGATGCTTTTCCATGGGGGTGGTGGGAGCAGGGCCCAGCAGGAGTAGGTGGTTCTTCGTCTCCTAATGCGCTCCTCTGCCCATCTGTGCCAGCATTTAACATCAGTTAACCACTGGAAAGCAGGTGGTGAAGGGGCCATTCAGCCCCCAAGAACCTGCTGATGCAGGAGGCATTCCGTAATTACGGGAATCACAGAGCCACCCACCTGCTTCTCTGTCCTTGGGATGCCACAAGCAGCTTCGGCCAACTTGGTGTGGGGCTCGGGGAGTGCTGGGCTAACCCAGGCAGACTTTTTTTTTTTTTCTCTTAAGGAAGACAGCACATCTGTTCCTCTAGAATAAGCCCTGAATTTAGAAGTGCCTGCTTTTGAAGGCAACCTGAGAAATTGTCATCTTGATGCGTTGGGGGCTGGGGAGAGTAATTTACACTTCTCATAAATATGCAGAAGCAGGCAGTCATTTACGTAAGCTAGAAGCAGAGAATACCTGCCAGAATCACTAAAAAATTAAAGAGGCCAGGAGCATAAGAATGAAAAGTAAACTCTCGGACTCTGGACTGGTTTTGTCTGACATGGATGCTGCCATTTGGCCCCTTTTCTCGTGTATCACTTTTTTCCAACGAGAGTGAAATGTCAGCCTTGATAACCAGCAAGCAGAACAAAAGGCGTTGTCACACTCGTTGTGCAACCTCAGCTCTGAGACTTCCATCTGGAAAGTAGACTTGCAGAGAGTTAATGCTTCAGCCAGCCTTGCAGATAAATGCAGTGAGTTACCAGCCCAGAAACTCTCTGTTCATCTGAGAGCCCATCGTGTTAATCCCTCCTTCTGAAAGTGCTTTGTCTCCCCTCCTCCTCTGCCCCCCCAAGACAATTTGGAGACCAGGGCACCAGGCACGTCCCACTTAAGGGGACTGGGGACCGGGGAGGCGGCTTTTGCCAACACCCCCTAGCAGGGCAGCCACTGGGTCAAAGAGAACTCATCCCCTTCTCCCTCCCAGATCATCGTGGGTGTGATTCTCCTTTACTACATCCTCGGGGTCAGTGCCTTAATTGGGGCAGCTGTCATCATTCTGCTGGCCCCTGTCCAGTACTTTGTGGCTACCAAGCTCTCTCAGGCCCAGCGGAGCACACTGGTGAGTGTCCACAGGTGTGCACATGGCCCTTTTCCCCATCCTTCCCCCATGTGTTTGCCTGCTCCCTCCTCCGTCACATCAGCTGGTCTTCTCACTCTTCCCCCAGATGCCACCAACCAGTCCCACACACACATCCACACTATCATTGACCTTCAGCAGGTCACTTCACCCATCCAGGCCTCAGTTTCTTTGTCTGTGAAATGGGATTAATGGAGGAGACAGGGAGCATCCCTGTGGGACAGGAGCTGGGCATATCTGTGACATGGTGAGGGCAGTGACTCGGCTCCTTCCTCTTGGGTGGGATGGGGGCAGAGGAAACCCTTCTCTGACTCGGTGACCCCTGGCAGGAGTATTCCAATGAGAGGCTGAAGCAGACCAACGAGATGCTCCGTGGCATCAAGTTGCTCAAGCTGTACGCCTGGGAGAACATCTTCCGCACGCGAGTGGAGATGACGCGCAAGAAGGAGATGACCAGCCTCAGGGCCTTTGCCGTCTACACCTCCATCTCGAGTGAGTCTACCCCAACCAGCCACCCCTGTGTGCTGCTGCCTGAAAGCTGGGGTAGGGTGTCAGGGCTCTGGTGAGGGGGTAGGGGTGGCAGAAGCGGGTGCCTTTGGGATCATCCCATCCAGGCGGGGTAGCAGAGCCCCCCGAAAGCAGAATGTTCTTAGTCATTTATCCAGCAAATATGTGCTGAGAGCCTGCTGTGTGTGGGGCCCTGTGCTGGCCCTCAATATGCAGTGAGGAGAAAGACACACGAGGTCTTTGACATGTTGTTGTGCTGATATGTTAGTAGAGGCAGCAGTAAACGAATAAATAGCAACTGTTTTGAATTCTCCTAAGTGTGAGGACTTCTCAGTAAGTCAGACTGAGCTCCGCTGCCCTGGGAAGCTACAGGGAAGCTTCCGTCCACCTGGGGCTGTGAGGAGACACTTTCTCTTTCAACAACAGAATCTCCAGTTTGAGGCACTCACAGGTGTGGTTCCTGTGCTTTGGGAACCCCAAATCCAGAAAATAGAGAAAAGAAGACCAACACTGGTAAAACTCGTAGGGTCCTGGCAGACGCGTGTATTAAAACAACTTTCAGGAGAGTGTAGAGCTCCTACGGTGAACATTCCTGTTGAACAAGGAGCTAATAATAAAGAAAGAAAAATCCACCAGAGGAAACGCTCCACCAGAGTGAGAGTCAGCAAAGGAAAAAAAAAATAGAATCAGTCCCTTGATACCTGGAGATGACAGAAGGGTCCTGAGGGAGATAAAAAAAAAAAAATATGTTTAAAACAGTGAAAGAGGTAAAGGAAGTATAAAACCCACAGGACAAAACAGGAAAGTATTGTGGGAAAGAGAGCCAAAAGAACTTCTAGAAATTAAAAATCTTGTTGTTGAAATAAATTTGGTGCATAATAGTCCCCAGGTCAGAGTGAGGGCTGATGGAGGTCAGGTGACCGATGGAGTCCTGGCCTGAGTTTGTCTCAGTTGGTCCAGCGGCTCCAAGGACGCAGCCTGTGGTGGTTACTTTCCAAGCGCGTAGTTGGGATGCAGACGTTGAGCAGCTGGCAGACCTCACACTGGTTCCCTGACTCATCCAGTGTAAGGACCATTGCAGTAGGAAGGGTCAAGAGGAAGCCCCCAGAGAGAAAAAACTAAAAGGAAACAAACAACTCAGTGTACAGGTGAAATGAATTAACATGGCTGAAGAGAGAATTTGTGAATTAAAAGGTAGATCTGTGGAAATAAGACGGTGGTGAGGAGAGGTAAACGGAAAATGTTTTCTGCAGGTTGGGAGAACAGTTTTACAGATGGGAAATTGAGGCCCAGAGGGTGTGCCTTCCTGAGGTCAGGTCACTCCTGAGGTTGATAGCACAGCTCAGACTGGGTCCTCTGGAGTCTCTTAGCTCCCAGCCTCATGCTGTTTTCCACACAGAGCTGGGAACTTGTCTGGAGTGAAGAAGACAGGACACAATGGGCACCATTTTTCAGCTATTTTCTCTTAGTAGAAGAGAAAGAACGTAGAATGGGCTCTGACAGGAGTGGGAAACAGGGGAGGAAGGTAGGAGAGATGGACACTACTGACCACCTCACCTGCTGAAATTGGTTCTTCTGGTATGCCAGGAAGGGACATGCCTGTGGAGGTGACAGGTGGTGGGGAAATAGTGGAGGGTGTGCTGGCTGTGTCTCCCAGATAGACTTGTGGAGAATGAGATGGTCTTTCAGGTCATCTGTGCATTCCTGGAGTCCCTCCTGCCTAGAGAGGGTCTGGTGGGGCCAGGTGGCCACCATCCAACCCGAAGGTTGGACTTACCCTGAGCACCCCAGGTGTCCCACCTCCCTGTGTCCAGCCAGACCATGGCGTCTGTGCCTCAGGCTGGGACCCTGATCCGGTCAGTAGTGGCCAGGCCATTCACCACACACAGCACCAGCCATGGCATCTTTCTGCAGAAAGTCCTGCTAGGATCTGATTTTCTCAGAATGGAGCTGTGAGCATGGCAGTTAGCCGTTGCTTTCTGGATTCCTCACCAAGACACTCTTGGTTCCTGGTCTCGCCCCTTTACCCTCATCCCTGATCCTGTGGTGCTCAGAGGCTCTCCATAGGACAGAAGAAATTGGGAAGGACCATCTGGGGAACTCAGACATCAGTGTCCACAGACCCAGGCTCCCTTCATCCTTCTCTCTGCCAGCTCTGCTGCCCCTGGGTCTGGTTGCGTTAACAGTAACACCACACTGCGTACAGCCCCTTGAGTTACAGACACCTGGCCTTCAGACACCTGGCTTCCAGACACCCATCAGTGGGAACAGCTGCTGAGGTGGGGGGGGGCTTCCCCCCGCAGCCAGGTGACTTCCTCTTCCAGCAACAACACAGCAGGGTGTGGTGGGGCAGGCTCACCGTTGCTGCAATGAGAGAGAGGGGAGGGAAGCAGCAAAGGAATTAGGGGCACTGGGTCCCCAGGATTCCTAGCAGCAAAGTGGGGGCAGCTCGGGTCATATAGCTGGGGGCAGGTGCCAGCTGCTTTGCCTCTGGAGATGTGCACTCATTTCCTGCATTCCAAACTACAACGTGGGCCATGTTTTCCTTTGTAAACAATATCATAAGATGCCTGGGTTCCCAGGCTGGCCCACTGAAGCCTATCTAACAGATGCTCCTTGTCCCAAGGGGCCTGCAAAAGACAAGCCATGGCTTTGTGAAGGGCCTGGGGCCAGGAGGACCCAGGGAAAGGAGATTCAATGTTATCAAAAGGTGACATGACTCTGGAAGGAGGGAAGGGCTCTGGAGCCAAGAAGGTGTCTGCTCAGGGCCCCTCACCTGTCCAGGACTTGGCGACGTAGAGGATAAACAGGGCAGCCCAGGCTGGTCCCTGGAAAAGGACACTGGGAAGAGAAAGGGACAAGCCCTCTGGGAGGCTTTGAAAGCCAAGTGCTGTTTGTTCAGCGTTCGCCCACCTTTCCTGGAATGGGTTTCTTTGTGTGGTGGGCAGTGGGGCAGGGAGAGATGGGGTAGGGTGGGGGCACCTCCCAGCTGCAGGTATATGCTTTGAGTGCATTTTCATTTGCCTCCTCCCGGACTTCCTGCCTTCTGCTCTCTATCACCAGGGATCTGGACACAGGTGATTAGACATGAGGTAATGGGGCATCTTCATTCTCGCCCCTGGCGCCAGCCAAATGGTCTTGGCGCCACAGAGGAGCCCCAGAGTCATGTTTCCTGATGGGGCCCATCCTGGTGCTACCTGCTGGGCTTTCAGTCTGCTCAGCGAACTCCAGACTGTTGGGCAGACAAGGTTACCTCTGATGCTGTATCTGATGGCATCACTGAGAGCGCTTGTGCATGGAGCCCTGAGCTGAGGCAGAGCAGGGCAGTGCAGGGGGGCTGAAAACAAAGTGGGTACCATTTCCCCACCATCAAAATCCAGAATCAAAGAAAAACAGAGATGTAAGTTACTCGGTGAGTGTTGCGTGAGCCCAGCCCTGTGTGCCTGGCCCTGGGCTAAGCCCTGGGAGGGATACAAGAGACAGTAAGATGTGCTCCCCGTCCTCAGGGAGTTTATACTCTGCTGAGAAGTCAGAGCTCTGTGCTGGCCACCTGGCAAACCTGACTGAGCTCAGTCCTCATCACAACTCTGTGAGGTATATAGCTCGCTGTCCCATTTTACAGCATGGAAAACTGAGGTTCAGTGAGGTGTGATAACTCTCTGAGGTCCTCAGCCAGCAAATGGCAGAGAACAGAGGAGGAGGAAGCACCCATGAGCTAGGAGTTCACAAAGAGCTTCATGCTGGAGGCGGCTTGGGCTACACCACGCAAGACGGGCAGGATTTCACTGAATAGAAGATAAAGTGGGAAAAACCTGGAGGCAGGTGTTGTGGCCACCCCCTTAGAAGTCAGTTCAATCCTCATTTCCTTGCAGAAGCAGCACAACTCTAGATGTCCAGCCCAGGCATGTGTTTGAGGACAAGCTTTGCAGCAGTGACGGAGGGGTCCTAGGCCCCACCAGTCAACCAGCTGGCATGCTGCCAGTTCGCGCGGTCCTTTGTACAGCATCTGTTCCAGAGCGTCTCTCTGTGCCAGACTCTCCTGAGGCCCTGGGTGTTAAAGGAGAGGCAGGCATGGTCCTCACTCTCACAAACTTGTAGGAGACCATGCCACGAACGCTGGCCATGCACGTGGTCAGAGCCATGGGGTCAGTTCCAAATGCCCCACTTTCTCTTTTGTGTTACTCATCTAGCCCTGGCCTCTTTTGTTTCTTTCATTCACTTATTTAACAAGTATTTACTGGGTACCTACTGTATGCCAGGCCTTGTGTTAAGTGTGGGGGATGCGGTGGTAAAAACAAATGTTGGTCCCTTCTAGTAGAGAAGCAAGAGATGCAGCTGTACCATGCATGACGGGAACAGAAAGGGGTGTTCTAGGTGGCCGTGAGAGTTGCACCCTACCTAGTCTTAGGGCTGCTGGAAGTCAAGGAAGCCTTGTCAGAGGTGAAGCCCGTTGCTGATGCCCAAAGGATGACAACAACTTAGCCAGATGAGGGGAAGAATATTTCAGGCACAAAGTCCTAAAGGTGAGAAGGATGATGGTTTGTTCCAGACTAGAATGTAATTCGGTGAGGAGAGGGTGACAACAAGACCAGATTGGGCAGGACCCTGTGCGCTGTGTTCAGGCCTCCGGCTTTATCCTGAAGCAGGGGACCTAGTGAAGGAGTTTAAGGAAAGGAAAGATGTGTTTGCCATCCCGTCCTGTGTTCTGTGGTCAGGGGTCTTCCCTCTTCCCAGTCAGGTCTGAACCACAGTCGGGTGGGCCCTCCTCAGATGAATGTGACTGGCCTCATACTGTGTCCTGAAAAACAAAAAAGAAACCCCAAACCCAACTCTGCCATGGACTGGGTGGGGAGTGGGCAGGATGGTGCTGGGGAACCCCATTCATGAGCACCCAGCACCTGCCCCCCTCCACAACCCAGGGCCTGACTGTTCTTGGCAAGTCTTGTGCTGCTTCTGTCCTCCTCGATGGAGACCCTGACTCAGAACAGCCAGTGTTGGGGGACAAGGTGACCTGCAGACCTGGTCCCCTTCCTTCTCCAGTGTCTCTGAACCTCTTCAGTATCTGCCCTCCCTTCCACCAGCTGGTGCAGCCACAGTTGGTTGCTGGGGCATCCCGGCCTGCATGAGAGGAGATATGGCTGGTGGAGAGCTGGGGAGGTCCGTTAATTAAGGAGGCAGAAATCAGTGGGACTGTGGGCTTCCTGCCACGTTTCCACCCCTGCTGCCACGGCGCACACACCGTTCCTTCCCCTCTGTTGACTTTGCTGACCATCCAGCTGAATGCAAAGTAGCCTTGTGCACTTCCAATGCATTTCTCCTCCTGCAGGTGCTACCCGCCGTCAGGCCCAGGCTGTGGGTCCGCAGCCCTTTCCCTGGCCTTCCTCGGGGGACAAAGATGAAGTTAACCAGAGGCACAGATGGCTGGCTGTGCCTGCCTGACACATGGCTTCTGAAATATTTATCGAGGCTTTGGAAATGAAAACCTCCTTGTATTGCAGCGCTGGGCCGCCCCCGACAAGGCCAGGCAGCATTCCTTGGGCAAAGTCATGGGGAGGGAAGGATCAGAGCCCAGCTCTTGTGTCAGTTGATTTGTTGTTTTGTTTTGTTCGGGGGATTATGAAAAGCTGACACATTGTTCACTACTGGACCCGCAGAACCCAGCACAATGCCTGGAACAGGGGAGACCCTCAAAAAATAATTTTTGAATGAATATTTCTTAAGGGATATTTTTAGGGGGTATGAAAACCATACCTACCCATATCTCTACACCATTCCAGAAGGCTTTCACTTTTGAAGGTGACCTTTCAGGCCTGCCTACATGCAACTAAACTTTTCCATAACAGCTTCACACTCACACATCATTTTGTCATCTTCTGCTTGCACTTAGTGTTATTTCTCAGTATTTCCTGCCCCCTAACATTCAAGATTTGAGCACTGTCATGTGCTTGCTTTTTTTTTTTTTTTTCTTCCCTAGATCATATCAAAGTGAGTCAGCCAACCCTGTGCCAAAGTTGGAGAGAAATCTACTCTTGGTCATATTTCTCACCCCTCCACCACCTTTAAGGTCTCCCGGGGCCTTATGTGGTTCAGGAAAAGGGAGGCAAGGCCACAGGTGTTCAACCCAGGACAGCTGGGGTGCCCGCTCCCTTCCCTCCCCACCCGCACTAGGACACAGGCTGTCTGCTGAGCTCAGAGAGATGGCAGAGCCTGCAGCATTTCAGGCCACCCCATCTCTGGCACTGACATCCCCAGGCCCAGCCATGTCCACCCCAGGGCCCAGTGGGGTGATCTTCAGAGAGGCCTTTAAAACACAAGTATCTGTGATTTCATTCCCTCGACTCCCACCCCAGAGAGAACCAGAGCTCCCGGCACAGGGGCTGTCCCTCCTGGAGAGGGTGAGGGAGGTGGAAAGTTGCACATTCATTCTTTAGTGTCTCCGTACAACAGCCAGGACAGGGCAGAGATTAATTCTGTCCTAAGCATTCTCCATGTTGCTGCACCAGCTTTGGAATGCTCATTTGCAAATTTATTTATAGCTTGTGTCGTTCCTCAGAGGAGTTCAGGCAGCTTCAAGAATAGAGACAATAGGGGCCTGCCCGGTGGCCCAGCGGTTAAGTGCGCACGTTCCGCCTCAGCAGCCCGGGGTTTGCCGGTTTGGATCCCAGGTGCGGACATGGCACCACTTGGCAAGCCGTGCTGTGGCAGGCATCCCACATATAAAGTGGAGGAAGATGGGCACGGATGTTAGCTCAGGGCCAGTCTTCCTCAGCAAAAAGAGGAGGACTGGCAGCAGTTAGCTCAGGGATAATCTTCCTCAAAGAAAAGAATAAAGATGACAAAATAGAAAAAATATAAATTAAAAAAAATATGACAGGGAAGAAATGGAGTGAAGTAAAATGTCAGTTATCCCACGTTTTCTGACTGCAAGATCCCCCTAGAGCTGAGGTACCACGTTTACTGGAGCAGCCCTCACGATGATGCTCCCCATGCATTTCGTTTCAGGACGTTGGTTGCCGTGGTTGTGGGTTTGTTCTGCTGTGACAAACAGTGCTGCTGCGAACACCATCTTGCTGAGGGCTTTGTGAGTGATTATTCGGGATAAATTCCCAGGAGAGGATTATAGGATCAGAAGGTCTGGACTTCTGTGTGGCTCTCGCTCCAGAGCACCATCTTGCTTTCCAAGCAGAGTTGGGCTGATTGACAATCTGACTCGGGTCAAGCCTGTTCTTTAGCTGGGAGTTGAGCCCAGAATGTGCGGGAGGGGTCCCGGGTTGGGGCAAGGGGCCAGGGTAGGGGGAGTTGGGGGGAGGTGTGGTGCACAGGTGCCTTCTGTAGCCTGAGCCCCTCCTCTTTGATAATCGATGGGGATGGGCAGGAGAGGAACAGCGGGAGGCCGGTGCCCTGAGGGAGCTCTCTGGAATAACTGGCCCTGGAGGGGAAGGGCAAGGCTACCCCGTGCTTAGAGCTACGTGGTTGATGCCAGTGAATGGCCCAGGCCTCGTGGGCATCCTTCTTCCCCTCCCTCTCCCCAGCCAGTGATGGCTGTGCTATGTCCTGTGTGCCAGATTCAGGTCCCTTATACTGTAGGAAGGCAATAATGCTTATGCTGCCCCCTGCCAGGGACTATGAGGAGAGAGGGCTATGGCATTGTGGTGGCACTGGGAGACCATGGAGCCTTCTTCAGCAAAGGCAGTTAAAGCACCGTCATGTGTGATATTGGTGTGGCCAAAAAGCCTTGTGGTCAGAGAGATTAGCAAGGCCCGAGAGCTCTAGCCGTATCTCCTCCCTGAGACAGGGGCTGTGTCTTCCCCATTGGATGAGGAATTCTCCAAAGATGGGCGCAGTATCTTGCCTCTTTGCTTGGGAACTCCTTAGGGGCATGTTCCCTGTCTCCCGGTCACATCAGGGGCTTCCTGGGAGCATAGTTCTGTCTCCTTTCTCAGACTAGAAGCCCCCTGACAGGGGCCATGTCCTTCCACCTGCTTGGGGCCCCACATCTCCAGCATACACTGTGTATTACCAGCGCATGTAGGATTCTTAGAGTAAGTGGACAGTCAGCTTCTTGGAACGGTGTTGAACATCTGTACTTCTTCAGAGGGTCAGAGACTTCGCCATTCGTTAGACAGGGTCCATGTGCACAGGCTGAGCCCTTGGCCTCTGGCTCCTAGCTTCTGGCTCTTTCTGCTTTAATTTGGCTAATTATAGAACCAGACCCTTTCTGGGCTGGCCTGGAAGAGACTCCTAGAAAGAGGGAGGATGAGATGGGGAGGTGGCAGCTAGGATGGTCGTTTCTTACTCTAGGAGGGCTGCCCTCTCTGGAAGTTGAGGAACCCATGCCCAGACCTCAGATATCTCACACCTTGGGCTGGAGGAGCAGCGACCTGTGGCGCAGGGCTAAGCTAGCAGCCCAGGAGGTGTAACATTCAGACAGTCCCTCTGGCTCACAGAGCCTGTTCCCTACATCACCTCCTCTCACCTTGGAGAGAGTCAGAGTGTGTGGACAAGTAAGTACAAATTTACAAAAATCAGGTAAAGAAACGGAGGCACAGGGAAGGTAAATGACTTGCCCAACGTTACACAGCTTATACTTAACAGAGACTGCACCCTTCTCTGACTTTAAGCCCAGCTCTCTTTGCTCTATGGGGTCCTTTTGAAGGATCTGAGGGCCACAGTTTAAACAGAATAAGGAGAAGACCCCTGAGGCAGCAAACCAACTACCCCACCTGGGCGTGGACTCTAAGCCTTAGAGCTAATGGAGACCCTGTTTTAAGCTGTCCTTAGTCGCTAATACCTATTGTGAATGAGTTTGAAATCCTTCCCAAGAGCCATGGAGATTAGGAAGCCTCTAAACCTCAGAGAGAACCTGGCCTGGGGGGATACAGGGACCAAAGGCAGAGGAAGGCGTAGCAACTTGGTGCCCCCAGAAACACACACTGCTGACCTCACTGTTGACAGGCAGCCAGCTCTCCAACTCCCCCTCCCACTGCTTTCTCCTGGGACTTCCTCACACTGTGCATGTGGAGCAGAAGAGGAGCATTTGAGCCTTTCTTTAAATGGTTAAGTCTCAGAGACACAGAACAAGAGTCCCGAAGGAAACAGGACTTCAAGGAGCTGTGTAAGGAGCTGTGTGAGGAGCTGGAGGTGCCACAGGGCTACAGTTCTGCTCCCACCCTACCCAGCTCCACCCCGCAGGCTGGGGAGAGGACCCCAGAGGCTGAACTGCCACCTGATCACTGTTTTTAGCAGCCTCATCCCTCCCACTAAACTTGCCCTGTGCTTCCTCCACAGTTTTCATGAACACGGCCATCCCCATCGCAGCCGTCCTCATCGTAAGTGGATCCTTTCTCCATCACCTGGCCTGGGGGCGGGGCGCGGGGGGGTGGGGTGTCTGTGGTGGGAGGCCCCCAACCCCTAGGGTTTGGTCTTCTCTGCACAGGAACTTCAGAGGGTGAGCTCAGCAGTGGGACTGAGAACAGGGCGATGGATTGAAAGTCTGTATACGGAGAGGGTCCCTCCCGTACTCCAGCAGACAGGGCCCCAGCCTCCAGGCCTGGAGGACCTGAGGCTTAGTCTTTAAAGAAATCTTTAAAAAATAGCTATTGAACTTTTTAATTATAAAAGTGAAACATGTTTATTGTAGAAATGTTGGGAAACTCAGAAAGGAAAGGGCAAAGAGAATTTAAATCACCATAATCCCACTGGTGACATCTTCAGTGTGTTTCTTTCCCATCTTTTCTTAAGGCACGTAATATGACATTCTTACAAAAATAGGATTGTGCGGCACAAGGTTTTGTAACCTGCCTTTTAAAATTTAAGAATATCGCACAAACAATTCTCCACATCATTAAATATGACAATGGTGGTTTCCTAAAGGGATTTTGACCAAAGCTGTGCATGAGCTCAGCAGAGGAGACCGGCAGTGAGCCCTTCAGAAGCACCTGGGCCCCCACAAGCCCCTTCCGTCCCCCAGGGCTCCCTTCACTCTCTTCTGTGCTGGCTGCAATTCTTTAAAAAGATGCATTCATTTCCCCCGGGGGGGGGGGGGGGGGTGCGGTGTCCCTGAGCTGCATCTAGTTCACAGCCCATCACGCAGGTTGGGAATTCACTCTCCATGTGATTTGTTGGGCTGGTTCCTGGCCTGGCTCTCGGGGGAACTCTGGGTAACATAGGCCGCCAGCTAGCCAGGTGGCAGGGGGCAGGCAGGGCGAGGAGGCGATTCTGTAACTGTCGGGTTTATGTTTTCCCCAACTGAGAACTGCTGTCTGAGGTGGGGCAGAGCTGACCTAACCTGAGGGCTTCTCCCTGGTCATTCCTGGCAAGGTGGGGGCAGGACAGGGAGGGAGCAGCCCCGGCCCTCCAGCTTGACGTCTTGAACTTGCTGGGGACGTTGCCATAGAGACTGAGGATGATGATAAGGTCTTTGACAGAACGGTCCCCTTGGGTCCCTATTCCAGCCCTCTCGTTTCCTTCCTGGGGGCTGAGTGCTGCCGGTGTGGGAGGGCCCCCACTCTGAGGCACCCCCCCATCTCACGTATGCCTCTGTCCACAGACCTTCGTGGGCCACGTCAGCTTCTTCAAAGAGGCTGACTTCTCCCCCTCCGTGGCCTTTGCCTCCCTCTCCCTCTTCCACATCCTGGTCACGCCGCTGTTCCTGCTGTCCAGTGTGGTCCGGTCTACAGTCAAAGCTCTAGTCAGGTGAGAGGAGGGTCCAGCAAGGGGCACAGGACAGGCAGCTCGTGTGGCAGCCCCAGGGCTGGCTCCAGTGACCACTGCAACCACAGCTGTTGGGCCCAGGACACAGGTCCCCATGGACCTGGGCCTCGCTGCAGCTGGTCGTGGTTGGTCAGACAGACGTACACCATGTGTAGCTTTGCTCCACGCAGTCCTGAGAAAGGACTAGTCAACTTGCTAACATATCTCCAGGAAGAGGGAACTCAATGTCACCTCCAAGACAAGTCTGTAAAAAAAAAAAAAATTCAATGTTGAGCCCAAATTAATATATCCTCAAAAATTCTACCCATTGGTCCTACTTCTACCCTCTAGAGCCACCCAGAACGAGTGCCATCCCTCCCCCACATGACAGCCCCTTGGATTTCAGAAGGTATCCACTGAATCATTGTCTTCCCTGGGCTGAACATCCGCATTCTTTCCATGGGTCCCAGAGCCTTCGCTGGCCAGGGGAGCAGCTTCCCCCATGTCCCTGCCCATCCTGTCCCCAGTTGGCCTGCGGCTCTGGGAGGCCCCCCACTTCCAGGCTCTAGAGCCCAGTGGTGACTCTGCCACTCGCCCAGAGGCATTGCCTTCTCGGGAAGGAAAGCCTGAAGGTAGAGGGCAGAGGCTCTGGCTGGGGGATACCATGGCTAGAGTGTGAAGATTTCGTTGGGCCTCTGAAATAGCTCCTTGAAAGCAAGGGCCTGTCATGCCTCTAGGAGAGCTAGCTATGTCCTTGCCCATCGCAAATAGAACCAGATAGTAACAAATGTCCTCTGTACTCTTGCCCCTTCAGCCTTGAGGAAAGTGACACCCCTGTCTCATGGGACCCTGGCGGGTCCCAGGCAGCCAACAGGGAGGAGTAGCCGTTGGAATGAAGCAGCTGATGGCAAGAGCAGCTTGCATGAGGAAAATCTGGCAGGGGTTCAGGATGGCAGGGGGCCTAACTCTGCAGAAGTGTGGGCATAGGAACATCTGACCAGGAAGTAGCTGGCGGGAAAGGGCTCAGCTCCCATTTCCAGGGTTGGCTGTGCTGACTCAGTTTTACCGGCCATGGCATTGTGACTTCTAATGATCACCCCTCCTTCCCCACCCCGACCCCAGCCCTTCTGTAGAAACCACAGATTCAAGGATGCTACACCTGTGGGAAGTCCTTTGCCTGATCCAGAAACATTTCCATATGCAAACGTTCCTGGTCTCACTGTCTCGAGGGCAGCTGAGGCCTTTTTAAAGAGGGAGAGCAGACTCTGGGGAAGGTGGGAGCAGGACACGGCCTAAAGCTTTACCCAAAGCTGGCTCCATCTTTCTGGTTGCTGCTGAGGGAGTGCTGGCGCGAGGACGGCAGGGAAGCTGGCAGAGGCTGGCAGTCTGTTCCTGGTCGGGGACGGGGGTTGTGCACAGAACAGAAACCGGGGCCACAGCTCTGTTAGAGCGTCAGACTGTTCTGCCTTGAGAGTTGGAGGGCTTGGTGGGCCCCGGGCCTGTTGGACATGTGGACAGAATGGAGGAAAGGAGACTACAAACAATTCCCAGCTTCCACACCCCCAGGAATAAGAGAGAATGAACCTTCCCGAGCCTCCTGGGTCCACAGGGAAATTCGAGGGGGTGAGTGGCTGGCCTTTTCCTCCCAGAGCTGGGAAGAGTAAAACCTCCCCACACCTGCCCCAGCAGGGGATTGAATGATGTGCTTGCAAAACATTTAACACAAGGTCTGACGTACCATGTGCTCAAAAACATTAGTGATTGTTAATAACCAACCCTAATCCTACCCAACCTTAACACTGACCAGCTTTACCTCTAACAGTCACTGATAAGGCCCAACGCCAACCATCCTTCAGTCTCATAACCCAGACTAACCAACTTTAATATTAAACTAACCCTAAAGCCAGCCAATCCCACCCTAATCCAGACCCTAACCTACTCCAGCTGACCAGTCACCCCTAACAAACCCTGGGAACACCTATGACTGCCCCCGCTATGGGATGCTCATGTCCCCCTCCAGTGTGGGCTCTGTAGGGGCCACACCTAGGACCCAGAACCTTCTCAGAGCTGCTCCCTCAGGCCTCACCCTCCTCGCTCTCCCCTCCCCTCTGCCCCTGGCAGGGTGAGGGGTGTCTCTGTGCTTCCTCCACAGTGTGCAAAAGCTGAGCGAGTTCCTGTCCAGTGCCGAGATCCGCAAGGAGCAGTGTGCTCCCCGGGAGCCCCCGCCCCAGGGCCAGGCCAGCAAGTACCCAGCGGTGGTGAGTGCCCGGCCTCCGCTGCCACTCGTGCTTTCTCTGGTGCCTGCTGCTCTCGCCCTGCTGCTTCCTGCCCCAGCCTTTCCTCAGCAAGGGGAGCTCCATCCCCTGCACAGCTCCCAGCCCCATGGGCCCTCACCTCCTCCTTACTACCCCCAGCCCCTCAAGGTTGTGAACCGCAGGCGTCCAGCCCGGGAGGACTGTCGGGGCCTCACGGGCCCATTGCAGAGGCTGGCCCCCAGTGCAGACGGGGATGCTGACAACTGCTGTGTCCAGGTGAGTCCTGAACCCTGCAGCCCCATGCCCAGCCCCCCAGCGCCATCTCCAGGAGGGAGCTCAGCACCTGAAGGGCTAGAGATGGATGTGCTGAGTCCTCTACCCTAGAGGTCACCCTACCTGCCTGTAGAGTCCACAGGAGTCCCGAGACCAGGGGCAACACTTCCATCTCCACCTAGGGGGGACCCATGGCGTCTCAGGGTTGGGTGCCTCGAGCAGGGATCTGCATGAGAAGGCCCCCCTCCCCACCCCACCCCACCCCGCCATCCTGGAAATGATCCAAGGACTGGAATCAGTGTTTTTGACTGTCATGGGGGAGAGGAGGCAAGAGACTATTCACACTGAGAAACAGCTGCCTTACTGTTCTCTTCCGCATGGTGGGATGCTGCCCACAAAGATCATCGGAGGCTTCTTCACGTGGACCCCCGATGGAATCCCCACACTGTCCAACATCACCATCCGTATCCCCCGAGGTATGGCCCAGCTCACCCCTCCATCATGGTCTGGGTCCCCGTTGGAGTCATATCTGAAGCGCCCCTCCCCATGTTCCCCTGAACGACATGGAGAAAAATCAGCCTTCATTGAGTCCCTGCTCTCTGTGCACACTCTCGTGGGTGCTCTGGGGAGTGAACGCTAGAGAGGAGGTGTGCTACACCCTCGAGGTGCTAGGTGGGAGTGCAGCAACAAGGACAGGGCAAGACAGCGGGGTTTTGATGTCAAACCATCTGTTGCAGACAGTGTGGGCACTTCACAAAGAGCAGAGTCGTTCCAATTAGCCAGGGAAGGTGTTGTGGAAGAGGTGGGGATTCTGAGAATGAGGAGGGTCCCTCGGGCCGTGAGGCAGGGTGGGCATCCAGGGAAAAGCAGCACCATGAGCAAAGCATGGAAGTAGGATGGAAGTAGGACCCCGGGTGGCCTTCGTTGGGACCATGAGGAGCTGGGCTCACAGTGGGGAGCATTGGAAGGAAGAATTGAGTGCTTAGGAAGGGGAAAGGGGATCAGCTGTGGAGGAAGGACCTGGCGAGCCAGAAGGAGGATGTAGGTTTCCAGAAGGAAACCTTTCTTGAAGGGGGACAGGACTCCCTGGGGATTCTAGGTAGGAGGAAAGCAAATGAGGGCCCCAGGTTGGGTGTATCTGTCTGTCTGTCTTTCAGGGTGGTGGTCGTTCAGACTCCCTCCTGGCCCCGCTCGCATCTGCTGCCCTCCCTCCCTGCAGGCCAGCTGACCATGATCGTGGGGCAGGTGGGCTGTGGCAAGTCCTCTCTCCTCCTGGCCACGCTGGGGGAGATGCAGAAGATCTCAGGGGCCGTCTTCTGGAACAGGTACTGAATGCACCCTCGGGGCTCAGTTAGTGGGGAGAGACTAACAGTGGCCAGGTGGGCAGGCCCCCTTCAAGCATCCACCTCAGTTGAGGATGCACCATGTATTTATTGAGTACCCGCTGTGTGTTCAGTGAGTACTCAATAAATGCAGTCAATTCTTATTCTCATTATCGTCATTGGTATTTCTTAAACTCTTACTATGTGCCAGGTGCTTTGCTAAGTCCTCTGCACGCATTATTTCATTTAATCCTATGACAACCAGCTAGGTGAGTACTGTTAACGGTTCTCGTTTTATAGATGAAGGTTAAACTATGTGCCCTAATTCACCCAGCTAATAAGTGACAGAGCTGGAATTCGAACTCAGTTTTGTTTGACTCCAGATCCCATGGTCACTCAGTTGTGTTGCCCCCCAGAGTGAGGAGTAGCAACATAAACATTGGTTTCCGGCTTGGTCATCAGCGAAGCTGACACAGACCATTCAGTGGGTGTTTTGAGGAGCCAGAGATAACCCAGACAAACGTGGGTGTCTGGGCAAAGACCACTGTCTTAATTAAAGAGCAGAACCCCAGGCTGAGTCAATCGTGAAGGTATTGTTTATACCCACCTACTTCCAAAAAGCACTTGAAACTCGTTGATATGAGATACGTATAAAATAAACACCTTGTTAAAGGTAGGAAAAGAAGAGCTGAGGAATGCGGAGGGTGGAATCGGTGTTCAGAAACCTGGGCAGGGGATGGCTGCAGAGGAGGTCGTCAACGCGAAACCTGGCTTGGAGCCCCCGGTAGCCCAGGGAAGGAGGGACCTGATCCAGGTTTGTAGGGCCTCCCTCAGGAACAAAGGTCACAGCCAGTGCAGCAGAGGCCCAGGAAAGCAATCCTTTCCAAGGGAAGTTGTCCTAAGTTTTCCTAAGTGTGAGCACAGAACTGAGCAGAGAGAAGGACCTAGGGCCCAGTGTCTGCACGCCTGTGTGCACCCCCATTTCCTGCTTTTCCAAAATGTCCTTGAATGGGGCATCCAACAGATGGCAAGTTTCCCTCCTCAGCGGTGCTGTGGACTGGCAGACGAGCCTCTTGGCTTTCCTGTGACCTCAGTCTCTGGAGCCTGAATTCCATCGGGGACTGTGGTGCATTTGGGGGCCGAGGGGTCTCTGCCTCCAGTCCCCATCTTGTTTGGGGATTTCTCATCACAACCTGACAGGGAAGGTCCAGGTGTTGGGTTTGGGGTCACTTTGCCAGTCCCTTGTACCAACTGCCCCTCAGCTTTGGAGCGAGGAGCCTTGCCCGTTGGCTGACAGCGCGTGTCTATGCCAGGAAGACAGGAGCCCCAGGGAACTGTGAACTGAGAAAGCAGCCAGTGCTGACTGGGTGCCTGCTATGGGCCAGGCCCTTTGTGAAGCACACTGCATGCATGAACTCATGAAGCCTCCCGCTGGGTGTTACCACCCATTTTGGAGGAGTAGGAACTGAGGGCAGAGAGGTTGGGTGACTTATGGGTCCGTGTGTGGAGCAGGGAACCAAGCCCAGGCTCCTTCCCTCGAGCCTGGCTGCTGCCTTGGGCTGGGGTCCCCTGGGTCCTAGTCCCAGGGATTATTCTCCAAGTTCCATGTAGAGGGCAAGCCTTTTCTAGATGGGATTACAGAGCTCAGAGAGTGGGGCTGCCCCTGGATGCCCCTCTCTGTGTCCCACTCAGCCTGAGTCAAACCCCCTGTGAACCTGGTCCCTTTGCCCCACTTTCTTCATCTCCATCCCACCATCCTCACCCTCGGGTGGCCTCACACCAGCATCAGCACCAGTCTGTCCTCTGTAGAGGCAGAAGGCCTGCTGGGTAGCAGCTCATGCTCCTCAGCCCTGCCCTGCCTCAGCCCCACCTCTTCTCTGAGCTGGGCTGAGCCTCAGGGTCTGACTGCTGCCTCCGCTCTCTTCGGGAACCTCTGCCCCAGTCCGGGGGATACAAGAGGGCTCTTACGTGCCTGACAGTGTGCAAGGCACCGTGTTGACTTCATTGTCTCAGTCAGCCTTCACCGAACTGTGGGGTAGGTATTATCATTATCCCCATTTAACAGATGATGAAACTGAGGTGAAGCAGGTTGCCCACAGCACCCAGCTTTTGAACAGCCAAAGAGGGATTTGCACCCAGGTGCTCGAGCGCATGGATTTTGTGGTGTGTGCTTACGGGGAAGGGGCTCCAGAGCAACAGGAAGAAATAGCTGTCCTGACGGTCCAAGGGCCGGCAGCCCCTGTGGCCGGGACACATCCCCAGCCTCATCAGCAGACTCCCTACACAGATGCTCACAGCTCTGTCCTTGTTGACACTCACGCTCCTCAATGGGCAGCCTGCGCCCCAGCTCCTGGCTCTGTTCGAGGCTGGGGGAGGGGGTGCAGGTGGTGAGAATATTCTCGTTTCTCCAGTTTGCCCTCCTCCCTGGTGCACTTTCCTCCCAAGCACGGCGAGGCGCATCAGGGTAGCTGGCGGCCAATGCTAGGAAATTGTGAGAATTTGTTCTGGCTGAACTCATGCTCCGGTCTCTCTGCATTGATATATTCACTCACCCGATATTTATTGAGCACCTACTGTGTGCCAGAGGTTGGGGACAGCAATAAGAATGCAAAGATGATTAAGACGAGGCCCCTGCTCTTAAGGGAGGGGAGAGGAGAGCAGTGCCATAATGGAGCACAGAGGAAGAGCAGTGAACTCTGCCATCAAGGAGAGAAGGCTCAAGTGGAGGTGGTGTCTGAGCCTCAGAGGATGAGTATGGTGTCATCAGTTGGAAAATGCAGGAGCAGGAGAGGAAGGTGTTCCAGGCAGGAGCGTCAGCGTGGGCAAAGGCTGCTGATGTGAAAGAGGTGATTCTGGTGCCCGGAACAGGCGGTGAGAGGGGTGCAGTGGGGAAAACGGGACTGACAAAGGGGGCTGGGCTTGGGCCAGACACCCCTATACGTCAGGCTCGGGAAATAAGATTTAGCCTGTAGGCTGTGGAAGAATCATTCTGGTGAGACAGGGTGAGGGATCAGACAGAGAGAGACTGCAGGAAGGGACACCAGTTAGGAGCTCATGACTGGCTGGGAGCAGGAGGAATCTGGGCAGACACAGCTCAGCTGATTTAATCTGCTCTTTGCCTCTCAAAATCCTGGACACATACACAGCTCTGTCCAGCCCACCTATTCTGGGCAATGAGTTAAGTGTGCAGGCTATGTATTGTGGGCCCCCCTCCATTACTTACAGGAGCTCCGTGCCTCACACACTAGGCCCCAGATGTGCAAGGCGATGTTGCGCTTGCAAAATGAGCCAAGTGCAAAACAGCGTTTGACCTGGGAGCTGCTCCTGTGGGTCTGCCTGTGTGCAGCCAGAGGCGAGGGCAATGCCAGGCTGCTCTGATGTTTTTCTTCCATACTGGGGCCAAGGCCTGGTGACCAGGCAGCCAGAGAGAGTCCCAGGAGGCCCAGGCGGGCCACTGGGGGATTAGGAAGCGCAGAATGGAGGATGCTCTGGGGAGATTGGTTTGTTTGTACAACCATTCGCTTATTCCCTTCAATGAACAAATGAGCAGTAGGGCTGAGCAGACAGGAGCAAAAGCTCTGGAGGCAGGGTAGCTGAGGTCAAATCTGGGCTCTGTGCTCTGGGAGATTCCATGGCCGTTCTGTACCGGTTTTCCCATATTAGCCGTGGAGTTGATGTGAGGCTTAACCTAGCACGTGGTTAGTGCCCTATAAATATTACTATAAATGTTATTTTTCGATGATGTACTTCTATGCCAGGAACAAAAGTCCCCTGTTACTCTTTAACTGGACTTCAGCCTGTCTCCCAGGAGAGACTGTAGTGAGCTCCCTGGGCACATGGACCATAATTTACTTGTCTCTCCATATCCACAGGTCCTTTGCTAAATGAATTCATTTGCTAAATGAATGAACCAGGAACCACTGGTGACCTTTGAGAGATGCCGTGATAAAGGCGTCTTTACATCTCTCTCCTTCCCACGTGTCTTTGCCCAAGCTGCTCCACCCGGAATTCTACCACCAACTTCTCCACCGACACCGGGAATGTAGGAATCCCCTTAGTGCCCGCCTCTCACCATGTGACTATCTGCCGATGCATCTGTCTCCCCCATGACACGGAGCTCCTTGAGGATGGGGCGTGAGGGTTGTCCACGTTGTACCCCAGGTGCCCAGTACAGGATGTGTATTTTGTGAACCACCCTGTATAAGCCGCAAAAGAGGAGACCTGGCCCTGCCCTCAGGGGGCTCACCAGTCCTGGGTGGACAGACACATGCAGACAGAGCCCTAGGGTGGGCACGGAGGGCCCCCGGGGGAAGGTGCTGAGTTCTAGCCAGGAGAGTTACATGGCAGCCCTGAGCAGATCTGGCACGTCAGCCCCCCAGCTCCGGGTCTCAGGGAGAGCCGTGTGGCTCCCTGACATTCACTTTAATAATAGTCACCTGCCCCTGTCTGGCCCTTGGCTTCAATGCATTGTCAGCCTGGGAACTTGTAGGCTCTTTATTTAATCTTTAAGAGGAAAGCATTTTTATAAAGAGTCCATTTTAGCAGATATACTCAAGTGAAGTTCTTTGCTTGGAAATAAAGAATAGGGCCATTAATGTCCCAAGTGGAATGATTTTAAATGTCCCCGGGGAGCCAGCAGGGAGCAGGGCCCCAGGAAAACACTGAGGTGAAGTTCCCACCTCCTAAGAGGAGCTGCAGATCGATCCCCCTGCCCCATCGCCTGCCAAGGCCCCCGCGTACCAACGATTTATCACTTCTGTCTGTGCCGCTCAGGAGGCCTGGGCCCTGCTCGCCCAGGGCTGCCCCAGAACACTGTTGCCCTGTGTGACAGCTGCCTCCGAGCCCCCTGATCTCCCAGGGGTGAGAGATAGGCTCCTCCCAGCCCTGCTCTTTGGTCCGTTCTGCCCACACAGTTCCTGGAGCCTTTGGAGAGTTGGGGTCAGGGGCTCAGGTGTACCCCAGTTTTCCTGGAGGGGCAGTGTGGTGAGATGGAGGGGAGATGGGAGAAGGGGCACTGTGTGGATGTGACGAGCCAGGCTTGGGAACCAGATGGTCTCTGGTTATAGTCCTTACTCTGCCACTCGCCTGCTGTGTGACTTTGGTCAGGTTACTTCACCTCTCTGAGGCTCAGTTTCCTCATCTGGACAATGAGAAAAACCCTTTGCTTTCCCGGAGACTTGTCATGAGGACCCAATGACATCAATTGGAAAGGGCAGCATGGGTGACAGGTAATAGGCTTCAGGGCAGCGACAAGCCTTTCTAGGGCAGGATAAATGGACTGTGGAGACTTGTAAGTCTGAACTTCTCTCCTACTTCAGTTTGAACATCTCCCCTTTTTATTGACTGCTGGGCTCTTAAATGAGCAGTGGGGCCGTTCCATTCCTCCTCGGCCTGCACCTTTGGGACCAAGCACTGAGCTGAAAGGACGGTCCCCCCAGCTCTCCAATTTCATGTCCTTCCCTCCAGCCAGCTGGGAGCTGTATTTGTAATATATTCTCCCAGTGTTGCTGTGAGGTTTATACCATTACCTCAATTTTATAGACAAAGAAAGAGAGGCTCCCCTAAGTAAAGGGACTTGCCGAAGGTTTCACCACGAGTGAGTGGAGAAGCCCCTCAGATGCAAACCTTAGAGCCCATTTTCTTTGCACTTCTCCGCACTGCCCGTGTTCATCAGCTGCCTCCCCCTCCCACACGGAATTCCATCCCTGCATCACGACCCTCTCCATCCTTCCCTTTCAAGGTTCAGCTCAGCTGTCTCTTCTAGGAGCCCTTCCTCACCTTCTCAGATTTCTTCCTCCCCCAAACTCCTTTTTAAAAAATTACATTTTTCTCTGATTCTAAAAGAAAGTACATTAAATTAGAAGAGATACACAAGTATAAAGAAGGTAAAAATCACCTAGTGTCCCATGGCCCAGAAGTTTCCAGTCTTTTCTCTAAGTATTTGCATATAGGGTGTGCTTTCCCCCGACATTTCTATAATACTTTCTTGCTCCCAGTTTCCTTTTGGCCCTGAAACTTTCTGACTTCTCTACCTGTCTGATTGGCTCTGCAGACGGGGGTCTCTCACGGGCGGGCTCTGTGCCTTGACTCGGGGCACACACGCACCCAGCTTGGAGCTGGCTGGAGGGAAGGACACGGGGTTGGAGAGCTGGGGGAATGGTCCTTTCAGCTCAGTGCTTGGTCCCAAAAGTGCAGGCCAAGGAGGAATCGAATGCCCCCAACGTTCATTTAAGGGCCCAGCAATCGTGGAGAGAAAGTGCCTGCCCATGTACCATTCTTTACTTTTCAGATTAAAACATAGACGCACAGAGTCTTGGGGAGGCTCGTTCTAGGGAGGCTGGGACCACACAGGAAAGAGATGATGAACCTGGATGCACACCCCAGCTTCCCCTCGTCCTAGCTCTGTAACATTGGGCACATTGTGCAAACTCTGGGCCTCAATCTCCCCATCTGTAAAATGGGAATCCTAACTCGTCTTTCTAGGGTTGTTGATGCAGTGGGGAATACAAAGAGCTTCCCGCAGTGCCGGGCATGAGGACATGAGGACGGCCGCATGGAGTGCTAGGCTCCCTCCCTCCTTCGCAAATGATTGACACGTCAGTTAACAACCTCCATTTATTATAGATCTGTCTGTCGTGTGCTAAGGACTGTGGGGGCTGAAAAAGATGCTCTTCCTGCCTTAAAATCCCACTGGAGACAAAAGACTTACGCAGGAGCTGATTAGAGAGGAAGGTAGTCCATTATCAGGGCTAATTGAGCAGCCCAGACAATGATGCAAACTGAGTTAGGGCCGAGAGCTCATTGCTCGCTGGGTCCTCAGGGAGCCTGCAGACGTGCTTTCCTCCAGATAAATAGCAGCCGTTGCAACTCTGGAAGCAGTCAAGGCTGAAGACTCCAGAGATAAGCTGATCTGGGCCGTGGCCGCAGAGTTGGAGTGTGTAAGCTTTGGGGTTTTTATCTGTCTCGCGTTATCAGCTGGTCCATAAGTTAGAGCCATCTGATGGTTAGGGAACTCGAGGTTAGGTTGGGTTGAGAGAATGAAATGAGACCACAAAGATCAGAGAACAGGATCTGGTGATTACATCCCACTCAATTCTGTCCCTCAGTGGAGGGCAGAGAAGAATTTCATCAGGCTTCTTCCCATCCCTGATTCCGTCCATCCTGGTTTTCCTGACAAAAAGGCGTTTATCAGAGCTACAGCATGAGTAATCACCGTGGAGTAATGTAGCGTGGTCATTAAGAGCATGAAGCTTTGGAGTCAGACAAATCTATTTTCTCTCCTACTTGTTGGCTGTGTGACTTTGGGTAAGTTAATTAGCCTTTCTGATCCTCACTTTCTTTGTAAAGTGGGGGCAGTCAAAACTCCTTCATATGGTTATTTTGAGTTTTAAAATAGCTTATAAAAGTGCTATAAACGTTAGCTGGTTTTAGTATTATTAAAGTAAGATCTGTATGACAACAGAGCAAATCATTTTTCCCCAAACGTGCAGAAGTACACATTTCACTCTCAGGAGGCCGCTTCTGGAAGGTTGAGCGGTGCCTGGGGCAGGAGAAGGAGCACTGGCAAAGTTGGCACCCAAATTCAGGTCACCTTGTTCAGTGGTTCTCAGAACTTTTCACTCTAATCCACAGTAGGAGGTGCATTTTACGTCACAGTCCACCACGTTCGTGCATTGATGGATAAGGGGGAAAATCCGCACAAAAAATACACATCTTGACCACAGGCAGTGCACACTAGTTTTTTGTTTTTGTTTTCATTTTTAGTGCAGTTGCAATTCACTTATTTCAGACCCACTTATTGGGGCCCACAGTGTGAAAACACTGCGTGAAATGACCACGACCTTGGGAAAGTCACCGTCCCTCTCTGAGCTTTAGCTCTCCCAGCGGTGAGACGGCCCTGGTGCCCAGCCGGGCTCCCTCCTGCTCTGAGTCGGGCCAGGAGCACTGAGCAAGCCCTGCTTTTGGAGGGTGCCCAGCCAGGTGCTGCGGGAGGGACAGAGATGGAGAAGAGCACTTTCTGCCCCCGAGGAAGCCACCTGGGGACACTGGGGGTGGGTGGGAGGGGTGGGGGTTGTGGGGATTGCTTCCCCAAAGACACAGTGTGTTGGAGAGAAAGACAATGGAGTGAGAGGTAACTCGTGGTGTTTTTCCCCTTTGTGCCCAGCAGCCTTCCTGACAGTGAGACGGGAGAGGACCCCAGGTACAGCCTTGGAACTGGGTGGGAAGTGGGTCCTGATAAAGGGAAGGGGCTGGGTGGGGGCAGGGGGTGCCTCTGGGGGGAATCCTGAGTATGGACTCAGGGGCATGCAGCCTACATAATGTCAGAGGCATGAGGCCTTGTAATAAGGCATACGTTCTCAACAAGGGCAAAATCTGGTTCTTAGGGAAAGAAAAAACTTAGATATTACAATGGGCCACAGTATATAAACAGATACGCAGTGTGTCTGTGGTATTAAAATGTCATGGTGGGTAGAGTCAGAGAGTAGCTGAGTGGTTGCCATTGGCGTGTGGGAAGGGAGGAAGGGAGTGGCTGCTAATGAGTATTGGGTTTCTTTTGGGGGCGATGAAAATGTTCTGGAATTGGATAGAGGTGATGGTTGCACAGCCTACTGAATATAATGAAATCCACTGAATTGAAAAAGAAATGCGGCAGGGAAAAGACAATTAGAAAAAAATATGTCTAACATGGCCCTCGGGGGTGCTCACAAAAAAAAGTTGGGAAACACAGCTGTAAGGAGAAGAGATGGGTATCCCCCAGTCCAGGCAGAGAATTTGGTCTGGTTGCTTTCTGTTCAATGTGCTTTACATTCTTGTTGTCTAAAAAGTCCAAGTGAGATAGATTAATGAGGCTCTGAGGCCCTCAAAACCCTCCCTAACCTCACCTCTCCCGAGAGCATTTGAAACTCGCTGGAGGTGGGAGGCAGGCTGGGAAGGTTGACTCAACTTTATAAATAAGTTTAAGCTTCTGGCCTTCACTCTCCAACACCAAAGAGGTTTCCCTTCTCTGTGTTTTCTCTGCCCTTTCCCACCTTGTCCCAAGTGCCAGGGTGTGATGACAGGCCAGCCTCTCTAGCCAGAGTGATCGTATTTCTTGAGCCAAAAATCAAACCTCATGGTATGTGACGAGGACGAACGTGTGGATGAGAAGAACAGGACAGGGTATTTGACAGTGGAGCGGTTTGGGGCAGTCCAGGGCACATGGGCTCCGCAGCTGACTGTCTCTCCCAACAGATCCCCTGATTCCACGGCTGTCTTCTGACGGGGCCACGTGGGGCTGCAAATTACGCCTGGAGCCCTTCTCGGCTCTCTAGGTGCCACCCCGAGTTCCATCGGCTGTAGGCCCCCACCCACAAATTGCGGGCACCCTGTCGGCCTGCCCCGCCAGGCTCTGGCCGGAGAGCACCCTCTGCCTCAGCTGTGTGTGCAGGACTCCCGGCCGGTGCGTTTGCGCCCAACACAGAGCCTGGGTCTGGAGAGCCCCATGCTGGGCCTGGTTCTCCTCTGATGCAGAAAGTTTCCCCCCCCAGGAGCCTACACCAATGATGCCTTCCCCGACTCACGATCTTTATTTAACCGGGTCCCCAGGGCCCTCCTCACACACCCCATGTGTATTCTGGACACTGCACGGGTTCAGGCAGTGGAGGCTCCCCCAGGATGGCCACCCCCCGCTCCTAACCCCTTCCTGCAGCGTGTGTGGCTGCAGACTTGGTCCCAGGGATTACAAGGGCACTCAGGCTGGGTTTGAGGGAGCTCAGACGGCTCTGGAGAACTCGGCCACCGCTGTGAACCCTAAGGTGCCTCTTTCCTCCCCTGCTGCAGCCCAGAGCGGGAGCCGACGGCCGACGCGGACGTCAGGTACTGTGTCCTGGGAGCACCACCTCGGGCAGGCTTCCTCTGAGGGGCTCCAGGACCAGGGAGCCACCGAGCTCTGGGGGGACAGCCCCCAGG
Organism: Equus quagga; assembly: GCF_021613505.1. Classification (NCBI taxonomy): domain Eukaryota; kingdom Metazoa; phylum Chordata; class Mammalia; order Perissodactyla; family Equidae; genus Equus; species Equus quagga. The sequence goes on from NC_060280.1 coordinate 12,637,567, forward strand.
TCCAGCCCAGCTGCAGAGGAGGCCAGTGGCAGGGCTCTGCTCCCTCAGCTGGTTTTCTCCCTTCACTCCAGAGCATTTTTATCTAGTGGTCATCTTTTCCTTTTTTCTTTTTTTTTGTCTTCAAAAACCACATTGCGCTAAATGTGGTTTCCTTGGCTCCACTTTTTTAAAAAGTCCTGTTTGGAGAGTTACCTGCTTTCCGAAGTCTTATCAAAGTGGAGTGCTTTAAGGGCTGCTCAAGGAAGGAGGGACTCAGGTGTCCAGTGGTTACTTGGTTTGGTCACACTTTGGCCTCCTCCCCAGCTCTGGGTAGAGACGCAGGAAGGAGAAGGGACTGCAGGGGCAGGGCAGGTGGGGTGTAAGGCAGGAGGGGTTGCGGTCCCATCCCCTCAAGGCAGCTAAGACCCAGCACCCAAGCCTGCCTCCAGCCCTGTGGGAAGGAGAGGCCACCAGAGGCCACACAGAGCAGGCTTCTGCCAACTGCACCTCCCCCTCTCAGCACAGCCCCCACCCCCAGGCCTGGTCTAAGCCATCAGCTGGACAGCTGCCCTGAGAATGTCTCCCCTACTCCCACCCTGCTTTTTCCAGGAAGAGAGGCCCCGTGGCCTACGCTTCTCAGAAACCGTGGCTGCTAAATGCCACTGTGGAGGAGAACATCACCTTTGAGAGTCCCTTCAACAAACAACGGTAAAGGCTCTCGGTGGGAGGCGGGCTGGGGGAGGGGAAATTGGTCATGGGCAGCATTAACCACCTGCCCCAGTCCCCACGCCCCAGGCAGCTGCCCTGCCCCTCCCTCCATCTCCACACCCAGCCATCCTGCTCCCCAGCCCCCTTATCTGGATCCCAGCCTGTTCCATATGGTCCACCTGGAAACGATCCAGATGTGCCTGTGCATCAGGGCAGTCAGCTCACGTGGGTGAGGGGGCAGCGGGGGAAGGGGTGCTGGAGCCCCGCCGCCTGCTCTGGCGGCTGGTGGGAGGACTGGCCAGCTCTCCATGACTCTCCGTTCTCGTGATGCCCTCCCCCCAGCTCTGCAGCCTGTGCACTATTTTCCCTCCTGTGATAATAATAACAGCTGACATCGACTGAGCTTTTACCAGGTGCCAAGCTCTTTGTACGCGTGATTTCCTCTAATGCTCAGGCAACCCCAGTAGGCGGGTACTGTTATCATCCCCATTTTACAGATGAGGAAACCAAGCCTCAGAAAGGTTAGGAACTTGCCCAAGGCCACCCAACCAGTAAGTGACAGAAATGAGTCTCAAGTCGAAAGCTGCCTGACAATCAATTACGTGTCACCAAGACACTCGGACGCCTCCATGAAGCCTGGCTGGCATCTGCCTGGGTGAAGAGCTGGCCAGGGAAGTATGAGAGGAGCAGGCTGGGCAAATATTTGCCCAGCCATCATCATTACTGCCGAAACCAACCAGCAGTGATTTCCCATGGCAGCACCCCAAGCCTGGGCTCTGGCGGTAGCCTTTCCAGCTGCACAGAGGCCAAGGACCCTCTCTTGTCACTTACGTGGCATATTTGCCCCCATCCAATTTCATCCTTCAAATATTTAACTTGCTCCGAGACTGTGTGTGGTGCTGCCCTCAGCTCTTTTCAGGCTCACATGGTGTTTGCTTGCCCTCAATCGGGAGGCCCATTAAAGCCATTGCTCACCTTGGGCACAGCTGCCCAGAGGCTAATGGCCCTCTGCAGGTGCTCAGGCACAACTCTGTCCAGGCTGATCCGCTGTGTCCCCACCCCACCCCGCTCCAGGTACAAGATGGTCATCGAAGCCTGCTCCCTGCAGCCGGACATCGACATCCTGCCCCATGGAGACCAGACCCAGATTGGGGAACGGGTTCGTAGCAGCCTTCATGGGGCTTTCTCAAAGCTGGGGCCCTCCATCTCCCCTGCTCCCCACCCATCACCACCACCACGCCCTGAGATCCTTCTCAGGGACAGCAGGTAACCGCGACATGAGAGAGGGTGACAGCTGAAGAGTTGCCTGCAGTGGGGTCAAAATGATCTCCTTGAACCCTGGACTGGTGGCTGTCCTTGACCAGTTTTCTGCCCTGCCTGGTGCAAAGGTCAGCTTAGCGCCTTCCCAGGCTGGAGACAACTTGACCTCTCCTGCATTCACGTCCGGACTATATACCCAGAGTCCACATGGCACAGTGCTGGCTCAGGGTTGTGTTTTTCCTGTTCACTTTCCAGGTGGGGCCCCTCCTCCATAAGCTTAGAGTAGGATTCCCCCATGGCTGTCCTCCTTGTGTGTGATTTCAATCCCTACTTCCTCTGTCTTGGTTTTCGCTGGTCAGATGGCCCCTAGCACCTACATGATGAGTCTTCAAAGCCCTGGGGATCATACTCCCCACTTCCCAATGAATTCAGTAAACATATACAGGTTCCTCCTCTCGGCAAGGTGAGGAGGGGCGCAGAGGTGGAGAGAGCCCGGCCTCTGTCCCAGGGAGCCCGCTGTCAAGTAGGGGCCAGGTCAGTCTCTCCTGAAGGGCTATAAGGGCATGACCTTTCCTCCCCTTTGGTGACAGGGCATCAACCTGTCTGGCGGTCAGCGCCAGCGAATCAGCGTGGCCCGAGCCCTCTACCAGCACACCAATGTCGTCTTCTTGGTGAGTGCACCAGCCGGCACCTCCTTGGTGCCCTCGTCTCTGGCTGCCTGCCTGGTTCATTATCTGCACACACATGCACACACACACATGCCATCACCAGACAACCTCCCTCTCCAGGGCAAACGTCTCCTGCCAGAGACATTACCTGCCCATCTGGTTGATGGGAAGGCTGAGAGGGGAATAGGGCAGTGACCCCTGTGGACCTCACACGGAGCTCTGCAGTAGCGATGAGGGGAGGTGAGTAGTAGTCACAGGCCGCCTCCCCGGAGGACAGCCCCCACCTGCCAACCCTTATTTCACCCAACTGTAAGAACTGCAAATATGGGAGTGTGTGTGGCCACTTCCCACCTCATGCCCACAGCAGACATTGCTGGTTGATCATGGCATTCTTTCCCACGGAAATTTAACTCGGCCTCTGAATCCTTCTCAACACAGCACTCCAGGTAACCTCTAGCAATCAAACAGGAGATAAAACATATTAGCTGTCCCTGCCCTACTTCATGTCAAGCTCTGTGTTAGGTGCCTTGGTTGATACTGAGGAATTCTAAAACCCAACCGTTGGCCTCAAAGGTTTAGAATCTGATTAGGGAGACAGAGCTCACTCACACTCAAGAGCCACAGCCCACTTGAAAGCCAAACTGTGTGGCACAGACTATGAGGGCCCTTGTCCTGGGAGACAACTGTGAGGGCTAGAGTAATCAGGGAGGGCTTCCTGGAGGAGGGCCTTGAAAAGTGAATCAGTTAAACAGAAAGAAATTTGGGAGGCAATTTGGCACAGGTCTCTGATCCCAGCTTTATTCCTTCTCCCCCTCAACACACACAAACCCTCCCCACTGAACACAATTCATAATGTAAAGTTCATGGTTTTTATATCATTTGACACAGACACAACACTTTACAAAGTACTACCTTGTTCATGACCCCATGTGAGCTTTAAACAACCTGATTGGAGAGAAGTAAAGTGGATATTTGAATTTATTTCAGCAAACTTTTATTGAGCTCCTACTCTGTACCAGGTATAGGGACAAGAGGTCTCAGTTCTTGGGGCCTCACAGTCAGGAAGGGACAGACTATCATATCTAGCTTTGTGCAGGTACCATGGGAGCAGAGGGGAGGGAAGGCTAGGTGTGGAGGTCAGGAAAGGACACAGAAGCAGCTAGTGTTTGGGTGGGGCACTGAAGGATGAATAGAAGTTCACCAGGCAGGCAAAACACTCCAGGCAGAGAGAACAGCTTAGGCAAAGGCCTGGAATGGCAAGTTCCCTGGAAACCTAATGTGTAGAGAGCTTAGATGAGACAGATGAAAAGTGAGGCTGGAAAGGAAGACAGAGCAGGTTGTAAAGAGTCTGGACTACTGCTAAGGAATTCGGACCATTGGGGGTTCAGGAGTCGGGAAGTGCTTGTGATCAGATCTGTTTGAGAGTGATAACTGATAACAGCCCCATTTTAAGATGAGGCCACTGAGGCCCAGAGAGGTAAAGCACATTGTCCAAGGCCGCACAGCTAACTAGTGTCAGTCCCTAGACCAGAGCTGGTATAACTCACTGGTTTTTATACTCACTGTTACTCCCTCCCTTGACACTTGCCCCTACCTTCTCCCCTCTGCCCAGGATGACCCCTTCTCAGCTCTGGATGTCCATCTGAGTGACCATCTGATGCAGGCTGGCATCCTTGAGCTGCTCCGAGACGATAAGAGGACAGTGGTCCTAGTGACCCACAAGCTACAGTACCTGCCACATGCGGACTGGGTGAGTGGCCACAAGAGGCTCAAGCTGTGGAGGGCTGAGGTTGAGAGACAGTTGAACATCTTCCAAGGAGTCGATCAGCATCTCAGCAGCAATTGCTGAGGGCCACAGAGCAGGCCACAGTCAGCACTGAGTGGCTTGATGCAGGCTGGGCAGCTCAGGAAGACCCTGCACAGCCCAAGGGTTTGATGTCACCTAGAGCTGCAGACATTCCCATCTGGCCTGGGGCCCCTGTGGGCACCTGTGCGGCCGGTACCCAGAGGTCTCAGAAAGAAGCAGACACTCAGTTCCTACCTTCTGTTTCCTGCCCAGCGGATGACTCATCCCCCTGGCCTTGGCAAGTGCCCTTTTGGATGGGAGAGCCATCTTTCCACCCTCTGACCCACTGAGGGTAGATGGATTCAAATTAGGATCAGATGGAAAATTTGGAAACAAACAATAGCAAAGGTAATAGAAACTTCAATGTTATCAATAGAATGCAATTTGCGGAAAGCCCACATTAACTAAATTCCCATACTCCTCAACATGTAGACATTAGTTACTTTTCAATTAATTGGAAAGCGTTTAACTTTTAAGTTGGAAATCACGTGACTTGAAATCTGGGCCTTGCCTGACTCCTATATAAATGTGCCTCTGAAAACTGAGGCCCTCCGTGAGCTTCAGGCCAGAGCCAAGTGGGCCTCCTCGTTCTCCCCCAATTCTCCCCTCTACATATGGAAAAAGACTTTTTAAAAATCCAGATTAAAAGCCCTCCCTCCACTATGAAAAGGGTTTTTTAAAAATCAAGGTTTTAAAAAAAGCTATTAAAACGTGCACACGGTTTGTGTCTGAGTTTCGGTGGTGACCCTGGTAAGGCAGATCAGGACAGTCCTTCATGCAAAGAAGGCAGACACGGAGGTGCCTGGTTCCTTGAAGCATCCGTGAACAGGACTCCCGGGCAGCCTTCCCTAAACACCAGCACAGAGCCGGCGAGGGCGAGAGGAGCAGGGTGGGTTTCGGAGTTAATGACGAGTCTACATAAGTGTGAAAGATTGAGTGTTTCAAATAAAATGTTTTATTGATGTCAAAGAGGCATGGCCACACACACTTAGACCACCAGGTGCTTTGCTGAACACTGGTGGAACCTACCAGACCCTCCGTCAGGAGGAGCTAAGGGTAGTATGCAATAGCCTGTTAAGTGTACAAAAACGCCTGCCACTGATGGAGTCCTTGCGGGTAACCAGACAGCTCGACCAGGATGCACTGATTTGCTCTGCTCTTATCAACCATGGAACAGCCATTGAGAATTACCCCCAGGTGGACCAACCTCTCAGTCCTGGGAGTGTGTTGTGGGTATAGGTTATCACTCCCAGCTCACTGGGGTGGGCGAGCAGCAGGCCATTTGCCGGGGGGGGGGGGGGGGTTGAGGATGTGCGCATGCCCGCCTCAAGCTCCTCGGTCAGGCTGGGGTGTGGCTGCCGCGCCTCCTCCCCAGCCAGCCCCTGTTTCTGCCTTTCCAGATCATCGCTATGAAGGACGGCACCATCCAGAGGGAGGGCACGCTCAAGGACTTCCAGCGGTCTGAGTGCCAGCTCTTTGAGCACTGGAAGACGCTCATGAACCGGCAGGACCAAGAGCTGGAGAAGGTGGGTATATCCTGGGGCCAGGCAGCCACCTCCTGAGGGAAAGGTTCTGCTGGAACCTGAACACATAAAGGCCTTCCTGCCCTCATTGCCCAAGGAAGGCCCCCAAGGACCAACATGGGAGCTGAGCATGACCTCACTCCTACCAGAGGAGAGCCAGTACCTGTACCCAAGGCAGAGTCAGGTGGGTGCCTTTCCCTTTCCTGAGACTGTCAGATACCATTTAGTTACAAAGTTTCAGAGAATCAACTCAAACCGGCTAAGCAAAGAAAAAAAGAAGGGAAGTTAAGAATTTATTGGCTCACAAAACCGAAAAGCCCGGGGAAGTCATAGCTTCAGGTGGAGCTGGATCCAGGTGCTGAAACAATGTCATCAGGAGTCTGTTTCTCCCCATCTCTTGGCTCTGCTCCCCTCAGACTGGCTTCGTTCTCACGGTAGCAGTGAGGGCCATTGGCAGTCTCAGACTTACATTCTCCCAGATCAACAACTCTGCCAGAAAGAGAATGACTCTTCCATGATAGGTTAGCAAAAGTCCCAGGACTGTGTCGGTCCAATTTGGTCATGTACAGAGCACTGAACAGCCGTGAACAGAGCACTGTGGCCAGGGATGTGGAATGTACAGACTGGGCGGTCCTGGGGCACATGCCCACCCTGGAGCCAGGGAGAACGATCAGCCGCCCTGAGTCGTGGAGACTAGGAGTAGGGGTGAGGTGGTCTCCCACAGGGATCTTGGGGCTGTCAGCTGATGGAGGGGAAGGAGCAACTTCTGGGAGACACACACGTGTCTGTCTGGATGCTCCCCCAGGCAGGGGCAACCTGGAAACTGACACTGGTCATCCCCAGGGGTGGCTTTCCCCTCTGCACACTCTGAGGACCTGGCCAGCCCCATCTGTCTTTCAGGAGACCGTCATGGAGAGAAAAGCCACAGAGCCACCCCAGGGCCTACCCCGGGCCATGTCCTCGAGAGATGGCCTCCTGCAGGATGAGGAAGAGGAGGAAGGTACAGACAGTGGGACCAGGAGTGAAATCACGGCCTGAGGTCCCATCAACCGTGGGAGGACTAAGGTTTGAGGTTCTGGGAGTGGCGAGATAGTGTGCCTTTGAGTAAATCCCTTCCCGTCTGTGTGCCTCAGTCTTCCCATCTGTAAGTGGGGAATAACATACCCCCTGGTTCACCCTTGGAGGGATGTGAACTGTGCGGCCACAGGGTGGGTTCTTGCGGCCTGCAGAGGAGGCGGCCGAGAGCGAGGAGGAGGACGACCTGTCGTCGGTGCTGCACCAGCGTGCCAAGATCCCATGGAGAGCCTGCGCCAAGTATCTGTCGTCCGCCGGCATCCTGCTCCTGTCGCTGCTCGTTTTCTCCCAGCTGCTCAAGCACATGGTCTTGGTGGCCATTGACTACTGGCTGGCCAAGTGGACCGACAGCACCCTGACCCTGAGCCCCATGACCAGGAACTGCTCCCTCAGCCAGGTGCGGCTGGCAGCCCCAAGGCAGGGGCCGGGGGGAGAGGGCTGAGCCACGGACACGCCTGGGACCCCCCTCATTCTCTGCCCGGCCCAGGACTGCTCCCTCGACCAGACAGTCTATGCCATGGTGTTCACCGTGCTCTGCAGCCTGGGCATCGTGCTGTGCCTCGTCACGTCTGTCACAGTAGAGTGGACGGGGCTGAAGGTGGCCAAGAGGTTGCACCGCAGCCTGCTGAACAGGATCATCCTGGCTCCCATGAGGTACCCCTGTGCCCCGGCCGTGCTGAGGCTGTGGGCAAGTCACCGCTCTCTGTCACGGGCTCTGGGGGTGACCCAAGGAGACAGTGTGTGTAAAAGCATGCTCCTGGGTAGAGGAAGCAGAGGGAAACTGGCATTTACTCTGCCAGACATGATGGTAGGCATGCTACATGGTTACTCATCTAATTGTCAGAACAGCCCTTCAAAGTGAGGGTCTGCAGGCTCTGTATAAATGCTAGTTTCCCTTCCCCAGTCAGGTACCATCTGCCCAGCTCCGCCCACGGGTTCAGCTCTCCCCCTCCCCACCCCTCTCTCCTCCCTCAGCCAGCCTGCAGGCTCTGACAGTGGGGACATGGGGTGCATGTTCTAATCTCCTGTAATGGGATGGATAAAACTCCGAAGCCCGCTTGGTGTAAAAGAGGTTTAAAGCTGTCGCTGCCCAATTGGCTGGCCCACTCAGTTTAACACCAAACAGGCAAACAGGTCATCTGACCCGCGTCAGTGCCAGAGATCACCAGCTGACTGCGTTTTTTACTTTGCAGCCTCGTGAGCTCTGTATGGCCCACAGACATGGCCTCAAAGTTTACTCACCTTCTATTTGCCCCAGATCTGTGGTTCTGAGATTCTCTGGTTGGGGTTGGGCCGACTCCTGGTCACGGCCAGAGTGATAACAGCCAGAATGGCCTCATACGGTCAGTCAGCCTATAGGCTGTCCCCAAGGCCTGTTCCCCCTGGCAGGTTGTCCCTCTGGAAAGGACTGTGTGTCCCTGGGAGGACAGCTGCTGAGTGAGTCAGGCCGAGCAAGTGGCCCAGAAAGGTGGCAGTGGTCACACATGGGCTTGAGGGTCAGAGAGGCTAGCGAGGAGCCAGCACCCTTTGGGAGGCTGGGGGAAATCTCAGGGACACAGGCCAGATGCCTACAGACCTACACAGGCAACCACCTTGGGAAGCCAGACCCGGGGATGACTCCAGAGACACTAAAATAACTACCTTCATTCCACAAACAGGAAGGAAATCAATAAACGAATGAGTAACTGTTCTTCTGGTTGCCTCTTAGGTTTTTTGAGACCACTCCCCTTGGAAGCATCCTGAACAGGTTTTCATCTGACTGTAACACCATCGACCAGGTATACAGGACTGTGACCCATTTCCCTGGTTCAGAGAGCGGCCAGGCCCCTGGGACCTCTCCTCCCAGGCTGGTGCTGGCTTCCCCACGTGGAGTGATCAGAGCCCTGTGGGAGGAACCTAATGCCCAGATCTGATTATAGTGCTGCCGAAGGGATGGGGGCCTCCCCTGTGAGACCCTCATAATAAGGCTGAGGGAAACCACTTCCCTTTGGCTTCCATCCAAGACGCTCCTGGCTCCCTCCAGTAAGGTTCCAGCGTATTCTGAACCAAGGTGACTGATTTTGTGGAGAATATTCATTTTGATTCAGCCTGTGTTCTTTATTTACCATCGTACTAAGTGGTGAGGAAACCAAGTCCTGATTCCTGCTCTCAGGGAGCCTACGATGTGGCTGGAGGGATGAGACTAATGCTGCACAGAATTGAATACCAGCACTCACCTCCTCCCTCCCCTCCCTCAGCACATCCCATCCACGCTGGAGTGCCTGAGCCGCTCCACCCTGCTCTGCGTCTCCGCTCTGGCCGTCATCTCCTATGTCACACCTGTGTTCCTTGTGGCCCTCTTGCCCCTGGCCGTCATGTGCTACTTCATCCAGAAGTACTTCCGGGTGGCATCCAGGTGATGGCAGCATTTGTGGCCTCAGGGGGTGGGAGATGGGACGTGCTTTGCAGTGGGCGGTTTGGTACTTTTACGAAAGTCATCATCATAAAAGTAGTAGAGTCGTGATCCCCCCCAAAAAAGGAAAATAGAAATGAAGGACATAGGAATAGTCATAGTCCACGACCCTAATATAACCACCTGTCAGCGCATGCACACACACACACAGACACACACACACACAGACACACACACACACACACACACACTGCTGTTAATCTCTGAACTGTTTCCTTGGGAGATACACCAGAGAAATGGAATTGCCAGGTCAGGGTATATGCACATGTGTATGCCCTTCATTCGTTTTGCCAAAATGCTACCTAGGAGGATTGTATAATTCCAAGGGAGGACCAGGCTGATTGCTGATATGTGAAATCGCAGGTAGGGATGTGAGGGATGTTATGGCAACCATCCCTCGCAGCCCACGTGGGCGCAGAGCGTGGCTGCAGGCCCGGACTCAAGGGAGCCTCTCACAGCCATACTCATTGATCATATTCGTTTGCCCTCATGAGCCTTGGAGCCACACCTGCCCCCTTCCTACTCAGAATTTTCTAAGAACGTTCTCTAGGAGGTTCTTCCTGGGAGTGATTCTGTTAAAATCATAATTCAAAGAATTGTAGGGAAAATTTTAAAGAACCTCTAGGCCAGCGTTTCTCAAACTGCCAGTTACAACCTATCAGTGGGTCGTGAAATCACAGATCGCAACTAGCGTTTTTAAAAAATGAAATAGAACAGAAAATGTCAGATTGTATTCAGGTGGTAACAGCAAGCTTTGCTGCCTGAAATCTTTCTTTGGGTCACGTGGGGGTGTGTGTGTGTGTGTGTGTGCGTGCACTGATTTGTGATATAAAATGTATTTCTTACTGCAGATTGTGGTCAGAAAGGTTAAGTTCCTTTCCCAAGTGCACATAGTTGGTTGGAAACGAAAGTCAAAATGGCATAATAATAAGTAAATTTAGATACATTCTGGCCACAGTTACCTTGCCCACAAGGATCAGGATTTGTATAAATGGCTTTTTACCTGGATGATCCGGATCCCCTGACACCCATGAGGAGCAGAGCACGTTCATGTTTTGTGATTCACAAAATCACAGTGGCTTTAAAACACTGTACAAGCTGTTGTACAAAGTTCATTTCTTCTGCCAAACAACCCTGTTCCCCTGGCACCCACTCTGGCCCTGGAGACGGTTTGTCTGGGAACCCGTTTCCCACCTCCCAGCCCGGCCCCCCTGTCACTAATGCGCTTGTCAAGTGCAGCTGTGGGGAGCAGGTGCAATGCTGTTGCCATGGAAACCGCTGGCCTTTCCCCCTCAAGTTGCTCCTTAGACCCTGGCCTGTGATGTCCCGAAACCTATTGTGGTTGTTGGAAGGGGACAGAAAGCTTTGAGTTGGTCTTTCCATGCCTTTGACTGGCCGTCTTGAGGTTCAGCTTGTTCGCCTGTGAAAGGGAACTAACGCCGAGCCTTACGGCTGAGTGAGGCCGCACAGCTGAAGTGCACGGACAGGGACACGGGAGGTAGATGGAACCCAGGATAACAGTGACTGTGCCAGCTGCTCTGTTTAAGCATTTTACACCAGTAAGCTCATCCTGGCCTCACAACAGCTTGATGTTGGGGGAGGAGGGTACTTTACAGGTGAGAAACTGAGGCCTAGAGAGGTGAGGCCATTTGCCCACACTGGAGCAGGTGGAGATAGGATTCAGATCCCAGCTAAGCCACGCACCTGCCCTCTTAACCATTCTGCTCTTTCCCCGCCTGGCACAGGGACCTGCAGCAGCTGGATGACACCACCCAGCTCCCACTGCTCTCGCACTTCGCTGAAACTGTGGAAGGCCTCACTACCATCCGGGCCTTCAGGTACCAGAGTCACCCCAGGATGGGGTGGGGGAAGGGTGGAGCCGAGGTCACGGGTCACGAGATTTGATTCTCAGGGCTCCACTTAGGAAGGCCCAGGACACGCCTCTCCCAGCCCCTCCTCAGGCCCCAAGGCCCAGATGCTGTCCACCAGAGGGGACAGGCCAGGTAGGCTCCAGCTGTATGATCCAGAAAGGAGAATCGCAGCCCAGCAGCCAAGCCCAGGGCCTCTGTGAACTAAGGAGGAACATGAAAAGAAGCCAAGGGCTGAGTCCTCACGTGTCAATGCTGGAAAGGCCCTGACGTCCTGTGGGCCAGCTCCAGGCCACCTTTTTTTTTTTTAAAGATTTTATTTTTTTTCCTTTTTCTCCCCAAAGCCCCCCAGTACGTAGTTGTATATTCTTCGTTGTGGGTCCTTCTAGTTGTGGCATGTGGGACGCTGCCTCAGCGTGGTTTGATGAGCAGTGCCGTGTCCGCGCCCAGGATTCGAACCGACGAAACACTGGGCCGCCTGCAGAGGAGCGCGCGAACTTAACCACTCGGCCACGGGGCCAGCCCCTCCTCCAGGCCACCTTTTATTGAGACTCTCCTGTGAGTGAGACACCGTGCTAAGAACTTTACATGCCAGTCTCATTCATTCGACGCCTGCAACCCTAGGTGGTGAGCATGATTATTCCCATTCCTCAGATAAGAAAACTGAGGCTGAGAGAGGTTCTATAATCTCTCTGTGTAAAGTCCCACAAAGCCCAGACTTGAACCTATTCATTCAATCAACAAACATTTACTGAGCTAAGCCCCATGCCAGGCACCAAAAAGACAGAGATGAGTCAGGTGAGCCCCTCCCCTGATGGGATTTACTGTCCAGGCTTTGAGCAGGCCAGGAGAAACCCATGTGATTGGTACTCTGAATGAAGTGGGGGACACAGGCTATGAGAGTATAGAAAGGAGCAGTCATGGGAGGCATCATAGAGGAGGTGTTATTGGAGATAGAATTCAAAAGATAGGTAAGAGTTCACCAGGCTACAGGAATTCCCTGAAAACTTCAGTGCCCCTGCCATCCTGTTGCCACCCTGAGTCATGTTGGGCTGGAGGGGAGTATCTAAGGCTGCCGGGGAGGTTCAGGGGGAGGTGGGCAATTGCTCCCCGCCCCAGTCTCTGTGTGATGTGTTAGGGCATCTCTCCTCCAGCCAGACAGGCCAGAGACCCCTGACCCAGATAGTTGGGCTCTGGTCTCTAAGCCTTACCCAGAGAGTGACTCCAGGTTATTTTTAGGATGGCACAGCTGCCTGGGGTGTGACAGTAACCATGGGACACCAAGCCCTGTGTCCAGAAGTAACCCTAGGGCACAAAGACCAACTGAGGGCGTCCAAGGAGGCTTACATCTCCTCCCTCCAACCCCCAAAGTTCATCTGAAGCCCTGGGAGAGGTACCCAGGCCACTGGGTCAGCCCCTGTTCACTCCCTGGGCATCTGGGGTCAGTGGGAGGCCCTCTGAAGGGTCTTGTCTAAGCAGAGCAAAGTAACACTGAGCCCTGCCCTGGCCTTGGCTCTGCTCCCTGGATGCCCCCAGCCCCGGTGCAAGCCTGTGCTGGCTTCCACAGGGAAGCTCCTTGGGGCCTGGCACAACTGTGGGGCCTCCTCCCAGCCCCCTTCTTGTCCCGAGCCTGAAGTCCCCAGTTCCTCTAGCTGCCAGGCTCCTCAGCACTCCTGGGCCTCTAGTCTAAGTTGTGCTGATGTCCATTTTATGACTGTGTTTTGGAGGCCTTCGGGCTGCGCCTGGGGCAGAGAGATGGTGAGTTTCCTAGAGTGGATCAGACCCTCTCGGTAAGATCTGAGTGGGTCCCAGCATCCTGTAACCGGCCTCAGACCAAAGCCTGTGGTCAGCAAGGAGCTGCTGCCCAGCAAGGCCTCCCACACCCTGCACTGACACGCTGGATGATTGTAAAAGTTGAATGAGGGACTTTTTAATTGTCCCTTGGATGTGTTTAACTCATTGGCTTTTGCCGCACAGCCTGCCCTATTGAGAGCTAACTAGTGTGTGTTGATTACACACTTACCTCGTAAGGGACGAGTGAGCCACATTTTACAGGTGAAGAGACAAGACCCAGTGAGGCCGGGTAACCAACCCCAGGTCACACAGGATGAGAGCTGGTGCTGGGCTTAGAACCCAGGCCTGTCTGACCTGGTCTTTCCCAAGAGGCCTTGCTTTTTCCCAAAGGAATTTCAAGAGTGTCCAGCCCTGGGCTCAGTGTTGGGCTCAGAGGTTGTCTCAGTCCGTGCGGGAACTATTACTGTCCCCATCTTACCGATGAGGAAACTGAGTCTCAGTCCTGACATGCAGCCAGTAAGTAATAATGCTCACACTCCAACCTAGGTCTGCGTGGCCCCAGCTGGGGCTCTTCCCACCATCCTGACCCCATCCACACTTATCACAGAAGCTCACGCACATACACCCCGCAGACCAGCCACACATCCCTCGGACTCTCCCATCATGCACACGTGTGCTCGCGCATACGCTCTTCCATGTGCACTTACTCCAACCCTTCAGACGTACAGTTTCACACTCGCCTCAGACACATCACCCAGCCACACATACCCACCCCAGAGTGTGTGTGCGATCGCCGCTCTCTCACAGCTCAGAAACGCCCTTCCCTCTCCTCAGACACATAGCTCAGTCACAGGCCCTCCACCCGGAAATAATCAAGGCAGAGCAGACATCTTCCGAGAAGGAAAAGCAAATGCCCGACCAGGCTCGTTTCGAGTTTCTCCGAGTCCCCTCAGTTTTGTCCCTGAGACCAGTGCTGAGATGGCTTTCATTTTTTCCTTTACTCATCATCAAACAAGTGCTCCTGCCCCCTCCTCTGGGCCCAGCTCCAGCCGTCCAGGTCTGAAGGGTGGCCGAGGAGAGAGAGGCCAGGAGCCTCGGCTGGTCAGAGAGAGGAGGCAGATCCATGCAAAGTAACACAGGCAGGACGTGATGTGGGCGCGGGGGCAGGAGAGAAGCCTCTGGAGCTCCTTGTGCAGGGAGGTCCCATCCGCCTCGGAGAGTCAGGGGAGGTTCCACTCATTCATTCTTCAACTATTTATTGATAGAACTGGGCCCTGGGGATACACCAGTGAACGAAACAGACGTGGCCTCCGTCCACATGGAGTTCTCAGTCTAGGGAGGGAGACGGATCATAAACAGCTAGACGAATGAGTGTACGCGCAGAGCTTATGAAACGCACAGGCTGCAGAGATGGAGAACAATAGGCCAGTAAAGGCTGCTGGGAGGAGGTGCCGTGTACGGTAAAGCCTGAAGTTCGAGAGGAGTCAGCCCTGTAAAGAGCAGAGGAGAGGCAGTCTGGGCAGAGAGAACGTCTTCCCCTGGGGTGGGGAAGAAACTGGTACTCTCGCAAAACTGAGAAAAGGCCAGAGCGGCTGCAACATTTGTGGCCTGGAAGGAGGCTGGTGAGGTTGTCAGAAGCCAGCTCACACAGGCTCCTGGCAAGGAGAAGGTTCTTTATCCTAAAAGCCATTGGCATTCAGAGAAGAGGAGAAATAGGATGCAGTTTATGACTTAGAAAGATGATGCTGGCTACTGTGTGGAGAGTGGATGGAGGGCACCAGCCGGTAGCCCTGTCTGGAAGCTGATGTGGTGGTGCAGGTGAGTGCGTGATGGGCAGACAGCAGGAGAGAGGCAGGCAGAGGCATGGGCTATTTTGGAGGTAGAAATAAGAGGGTTTGCAGAGGGATTAGATGTGTCTCCAGATGACTCCTGGGTTTCCGGCCTGAGCAACTGGGTGGGTGGAGATGCCTTTATTGTAACACGGAAGCCCTGGAGAGAAGGACAGGTCTTGGGATGAAACAAGAGTTTGAAGGAGGTGGGACTCTTGATAGGTTTGAATAAGTCAAAAGGAGCTGGGAGGGTATTCCAGAGAGGAACGGCGTACATAAGGTGGCAGAGGTGACATGTCTGGGGGCTGGTGAGGCCCAGGTGGCCTCCTCTGTAGGTAGAGAGAGTCCCAGGAGCTACGTGGACCCAGATTATTCCCTCAGATCCTCCTCGTCCTCCCTCCAGGTATGAGACCCGCTTCCAGCAGAAGCTCCTCGAATACACCGACTCCAACAACATCGCCTCCCTCTTCCTCACAGCTGCCAACAGGTGGCTAGAAGTCCGCATGGCAAGTGCCACCCTCCCCACCCCCAGGCCCCAGGACAGGGGGTTCTAATAGATGTTTGGAGCCAGAGCAAGGGCCAAACACAGACAGTGGGTGGGAAGAGAGGATAGACAGCCAGCTCATGTGTGCACAGGGTGGACACCAAGCCCCCCTGCTTCTCCCAGCCATGGAGGTCCTCCCTGTGCCTGACCTGAGCCCCCTCTGACCCATATCACTGCCCACGGCCTTGGGTATCTGAGACGTGTGCCAACTGTAAGAATAGTTGTGTGTTTAACTGGGACGAGTGTGTGTCTGAAGTGGGTCATATGACACACATATGTTGTGCACATGTGTGTGCCAGCTGGTGAGGCATGTGTGTTCAGGCGTGTGCAGGAGGCTGGGGAGTAGTGGGAGCACGTGCTGTCTACATGTGTTGTGTCCTGGGGCTCCAGCCTTCACAGACCTCCTGGGTGTCTAATGTTTTGTATGTGAGTTGCGGGACTGGAGTTGAGTCTCAGCTGAGCTGCTCTCTGCCCTGAAGGGAGTAGTGCGGGGCGGGGTGGGGGGGGTGCTATGGCTCCAACCCCTGGGCCCGGGAAGGGCCCAGGCCAGCTCTCTTCCCTCCACAGGAGTACATCGGTGCATGTGTGGTCCTCATCGCGGCCGTGACGTCCATCTCCAACTCCCTCCACAGGGAGCTCTCTGCCGGCTTGGTTGGGCTGGGGCTCACCTACGCCCTAATGGTGAGTGGCAGCAAATGGGGCTAGGGGAGCAGTAAGACACCAGCACTCAGGGAGTCCCAGGACACCTTCCCCAACTGAAACACCAGCCAGGCCTTACCCCAAGCTACTTTGAATCTGATGCCAAAACGACCATGTGGGTGGGAAGGCTGACTGCAGGGCCCCAGATGGTGGCAGGTGAGGAGCCACATTCATTGCAACCCTCCCTGTCCCTCCAGGGAGGGCCACCCTGAGCAGCCAGACAATGGGCAGCAAAAGGCCTCGGGGGGCCCTGGCCCCTCCTCAGCTGTAAGAAGAGCCATCCTGGCGGCCACGGATAGGACCATGTGATCGCTGACTGTGACTGACTTACTCCCCACAGGTCTCCAACTACCTCAACTGGATGGTGAGGAACCTGGCGGACATGGAGATCCAGCTGGGGGCCGTGAAACGCATCCACGGGCTCCTGAAAACTGAAGCGGAGAGCTACGAGGGGCTGCTGGGTGAGGGGTGCAGGAGGAGGACTTCTGGGGAAGGGGTTACAGGGGACCACAAAGGAGCCTGGGGGTGGGGCGGATACTGGCTGTGGCCCACGCCTGGGGGCTGACCTCCAGCCCCACTCCCAGAACCATCCCTGATCCCGAAGAACTGGCCAGACCAAGGGAAGATCCAGATCCAGAACCTGAGCGTGCGCTACGACAGCTCCCTGAAGCCGGTGCTGAAGCATGTCAATGCCCTCATCTCCCCAGGACAGAAGGTCAGGGGGCAGGGAGGGCACAGGGCTGGACAGCCTCACAGAGTCACCTCATGGTCTCTTTGTTACTACCTCTGCCTCTGTATCAGTCCTTTACTGTCATTTCTGTTGGTACCCAAGGACCAGGAAACGGTGTGGTTAGAGATGACTCCAGTTTAAGGTGGGACACACAGACCCATCCCTGCACACCACAGTCAGCCCCTCTCTGCCCTTCTGCCACACCCATGCACAAAGAGACACAATAGTGCCCCTAATTCCCCTGCAGCCACATATGAGGCAAAGCCAGCCCCACACCCAGGCACAGGCAAATGGACATCTACACCCTGCATTTACCTGTGGGTCCTCGTGGGAGGCCCCTCTGAAGCCACTGCAGGAAACAAGCCCACACCCCAGGCCCACCCTTGGCTGAGGAGAAGCTGGTCTGAAAACCGGGACAAGGAGAGATGCTGCGACCTCCCACGTCTGCGCACTCCCAGAGCCAGCACTAGAGTCTCCCAGCCACGCCAGGTTCCCACAGTGTGCCTGCTCGTCTCTTTCCAGATTGGGATCTGTGGCCGCACAGGCAGTGGGAAGTCCTCCTTCTCTCTCGCCTTCTTCCGCATGGTGGACATGTTCGAAGGTGAGTTGTATGGTGGGCACTCCGTGTATTCCCACAGCCACCAGGTGCACCTCAGTCCTTGTGTGTGGTCAGACATCACAGGAGGCCCAGCAATCACTGTCTTTTCGTGCATCTTTGTTGGGACCCATCTTCCAGGCTGAGCCCATCCCCAGCTCCACCATCCCCCTCCGTGGTGCCCCACCTGTGACATTGTCTCCATGCAGGGCGCATCATCATTGATGGCATTGACATCACCAAATTGCCTCTGCACACTCTGCGCTCGCGCCTCTCCATCATCCTGCAGGACCCCGTCCTCTTCAGTGGCACCATCCGGTGAGTCCCCCAACCCCACCAAGCCCACCCCAGCCCCAACCTGGCTCCACTCCATCAGATCTGGAGCATAAAGAGGAGGCGGGTGGCGAGGCCAGGAGCACTCAGCTGGGTACCCACCTCCCTGGGCAAGTAGCCCTGCTCAGTCTCCAGGCACCACGGGCTGGCGCTGGTTCTTCACAGGAGTTTTACCCTCATGCTTTTCTCTTCCCCGTTAGGCCTAGGCAGATACTGGTAGGGGTACCCCAACCCTCAGGTCAGGTATGGTGCCCGCGCCCAGCAGGCCCCCAAGTCAGTCAGTCCTCACTGCCCCCTTCACCAGCCTCGCCCCCTGTGGGTACCCAAGGGATGGAGCCAGGATGTTGCTCCCCTCCCTGAGGGGCCTTTCTGGGTTTCCCTGCAGATTTAACCTGGACCCAGAGAAGAAGTGCTCTGACAGCACACTGTGGGAGGCCCTGGAGATAGCCCAGTTGAAGCTGGTGGTGAAGGCGCTGCCAGGAGGCCTCGGTAACTACTGCTGGCTGAGCAGCGGGTCTGGCACTGAAGGACCCCGTAAGGGCTGCAGGGGGAAAACTCACAGCCATGTCTCAGGCTTTCCCAGAGTTTAGAGTCTGGGGTCTGGCAGACCATTTAGTTCTACCTCCCCCCATACAGAAGCTCAGAGAAATCAAGTGACTTGCCCCAGGTCACACAACTAGTCAGTTCAGGGTCTGGCCCCTCCTGCAGGGCACAAGGAAGACAGTAGGGGTGACGGTGAGACAGAGCTTGCAAGGCCCCGATACCATGGCAAGATATTCAGCCCTGCCCTTCCCCGTCCACCTGTCTGCTCAGTTCTGCCGGAAGGAGGAAGGAAAGGACAGACTGGGAAGTCACAGGCACAGGTCACTCATTGAGGCTACTGGGAAGACTCTGCCCCCACCCCAGTGGTCAGCAGAGCCCTGGTGTATTTGCTGCAGTCCCTGGGGCAGTTGGGGGGGGTCACCAAACCTTGGCTTCAGAGAAGCCCCCATCCAGGCCCACCCACCTGCAGCAATTTGCACATTCACACTCAGTGCACACGCCCCCTCCCAGAACTTCCCAGGGCCACAGCAGCACACAACTCCGGGGGCAGCTCTTCTCATTGCATTCCATGCACATGGCATCTGTGTTGTGGTGTGAGGTGCAGCAGCCCTGCACACAGCTGTACTCGTGACACTCACCCACATTTTACCCCTGTACACACATTTCCTAGCACCCCCCAAGCCACACCATCTACTCCACTCGTAGCGCAGAATTAACTCAGCCCTGCTCCCCATCCCTGGGGCTCATTTCAGATGCCATCATCACCGAAGGTGGGGAGAATTTCAGCCAGGGCCAGAGGCAGCTGTTCTGTCTCGCGCGGGCCTTCGTGAGGAAGACCAGCATCTTCATCATGGATGAGGCCACGGCTTCCATCGACATGGCCACGGTTGGTCCTTGGCACTTCCCTGGGATGGGGGTCTTGGAGAGGGTTTTCATGAGCTATTAGGGAGAAGAATGCACAAATAGGCCTGAAGCTCAAGTTGCCTTTACCATCCAGGGCCACTTGTGGCCGAAAAGGCAAAGGGCTGGGGAGACCCTGACTCCAGCTAGCCTTAGGGCATGTTCATAAAACGCACACACACAAGCTGCACACAGACCCATGAAGACTTCACACCCATCACACAGTATACCCCAGCCACACCATGCACATACGTGCACAGAGCTGGGCTCCCAACAGGTTGAGGCCAGCCCCGGAATGCCGGAAACCTGGTCAATCCTATGGGGACTAGGGCCAGACAGAGGGAGGGGGTGGGGCTAGGATCAGGGTCAGATGGGAGCTGGGCCACAAACCTGGGCCCCACATCCCCAAAGCCAGGCCAGACCCCATCCACTGGGCAGGTGAGCCAAAAGCTGTTGCTCCTGCCTGGCAGGAAAACATCCTCCAGAAGGTGGTGATGACGGCCTTTGCAGACCGCACCGTGGTTACCATCGCGGTAAGGGTCCCACTGACGGGGGAGATGGGGCACCCAGAAGGAGCGCTGGTCTCCTGACGCTGTCATCAGTGGGCATCCCCTGGGCTCACCTGGGACTGGTAATGAAGAAAGCAGTGCAGGGCCAGGAGTCCCAAAGCCTTGCAGGGAGCCTGGAGGATTTGGGGTGAGGGGAGATTTCCACCTGCACTTCCCTTGGTGCTCCCCATCATTCTCCAGCTTCCAAGGCCCACCCTGTGCCAAGGCCTGTGAGCTGGGCTAGGGTTACTTCTCCACAAGAAGTTGGGGAAGGGGGAATGGGGGATCCCTGAGTCTTGAAGTGTAGAGGTGAGGGCAGAGCTGAGACTTAGTGAGGCGAGAGCATGTCATTAGTGGATGGAGGGCGTGGAGTCACAGCCACCCCAGGAAAGGGCAGTCATCACAGAGACAGGACATTCCGGCCACATGCCTCCTCCTCCAAGCTGCAGGTGCCCTCAGCTGCCCTGCCTGGTCCCCCACCCCCCTCACCAGCCCCTCCTGCCCCCCCAGCACCGTGTGCACACCATCTTAAGTGCAGACCTGGTGATCGTCCTGAAACGTGGCGCCATCCTTGAGTTCGATAAGCCAGAGAAGCTGCTCAGCCGCAAGGACAGCATCTTCGCCTCCTTTGTGCGTGCAGACAAATGACTTTTCGGAGCCCATGTGCCATCCCAAGCCCCACACTGCCCCCGCCTCCCACCTGGGGTTTCTAACTGTAAATCACTTGTAAATAAAGAGATTGGCTATTTCCTAACAGGCCTTGGGTCCAGCCTTGTGGTCCAGCAGAGCCAGCCTGACTTTGGCATCAGGCAGACCGCAGACGCCGTGTGAGCGTGGGCAAAGCGCGTTTCTTTATCTGTGAAATGAGGATGGTATTAGCCTGCTAGGGCCGCCATAACAAAATACCAAAGACTGGGTCTCTTCAACAACGGAACTTTATTTCTGACAGTTCTGGAGGCTGGAGGTCCAAGATCAAGGTGTCGCAGATTTGGTTTCTCCTGCAGCCCCTCTCCTTGCTTACAGACAGTCCTGGTGTCTCTCTCTCTCCTCTTATTAGGATACCAGTCGTACTGGAATAGGGCCCCACTCCTATGACCTCATTTAACGTAATTACCTCTTCACAGGACCTATTTCCAAATACAGTCATGTTGGGGGCTTCAACATACGAATTGAGGGCCTCAAAATATGATTTTGGGGGCTATAGCAAGGGTATAGCATTTTTGTGATTATCTCATCAGATAAGGTAGCAGATCTCCATAGCTTGAGCTCCTTCCTTCTCACTTGAATTCTTGGATTAAAGTTGTGGGGCCTTGAGTACCCTGGATTAGTACTGTTTCCCTTGCAAGCGACAGGAACCCATCTCCAAGTGGCTTAAACAAAAAATGGAATTTATTGTTGTGTGTGACTGAGAAAGCTAGAAGGTGTACGACTTCAAGAATTGCTGGATCCAGGTGCTTTACATCAGGGATGTGTCTCCATTTCTGGGTTCCATCTTCCTCTCCCCCCACAATGACCAAGGACCACTAGCAGCTCCAGTTTATATCCTACCCCTCTGAAACAAGACGCTCTTTCCCAATAGTTCCAGCAAAAATATTGGGAGCAAATCTCAGTGGACTAAATTGGGTCACGTCCCCACCCCTACCCAATCACTGTGGTCAGAGGGCTGAATACACTGACTGGCTAGGCCTGGATCAGATGTCCCCATCTCCGTCCCCAAATAGGGGCATTCAGAAGTGGGAGAAGGGTGGTCTTTCAGAGGGAAAGCACAGTGTATATACCACAAGTCAGCCAGGTGGTGGCTGGGAGATGCCAGAGCCCAGACAGAAGGGAGACCAAAACAACAGCTGTCCTCAGACTCCATCCACATCATGAAACAGGAGTGCATACCTGCCCTCAGCCAAGAAATGGCAGGTGCTCATTCACATAGCATTTTATTATCATTTACATGTTGCCTTCAGTACTGGCTGTACCAGGCCCTGGGTTGCAGACCCAGGCATCTTGGGCCTGCATCCCTCTTGACTGTGAGGGGTCAGAGCCGTACAACATAAGGAAAATGCCCCAGTCATTGGAGAGGGGCCCAGCACAGATCCTTCTAGATGTTCCTGGGGCCAGAGGAACTCAGGAAGTGAGAGCCCTGCAAGACCTGGCAGGCCGCCTAGGAGAGGCAGGATTTGAGTGGAGCAGGAGGAGTAGGAATTGGATAGGCAGAGAGTTAAAGAGCCCATGGTCGGGGTAAGGGCTGGTGGGAAGTGGAGTTGGGGAGGTGGGAATAAGATCAGAGAGCCCTGAATGCCAGGACAAGGAGTTTGGGATAAGCCAGTGAACAAAAGTGGAGGAGGTTTTTGAGCAAGAAAGGGGCCTGACAAGTGCAGTGTTTGGAGGAGAGGAGTATGAGGAGGTGCAGGATAGAGCAGAGCAGGAGGCTGAGCCCTCCAGGTAAGGGGCTCAGCCTCCTGGAAAGGGTGGGGCCTCAGGCCCACACGGTGAGGCAGGGCCTGGCCTCTCCAGCACTGAGACGCCTCCAGGGGCCCACTGGCTCCCTCCCTTGTAGGGCCTCCCAGGAGCAGAGCCTGGGGAGAGGGAAGAGAATGCCCACCCCTCCATGCCCACCACACCCCAAGGGATTGAAGGGAAGTGGCAGGGGCCCTGCCCACACAGCAGTCTTTCAGGATGCCCAAGGCCTTTCTGGCCCAAACCCCTCTCTAGCATCCCTGATGGTCTGCCAACCTTGACTCGGATACCCCACAGATGTGGGCCATCTCTGGTTATTAGAGACTCTTCCATATGTGAAATCAAAGCCCGCCTCTGTTCCACTCAGTAGTTATACTGGTTCTATACTTTGGGTCACACAAAACTACGAGTCCATCTTCCCTGGACCCCAGGGGTTTCTGCAATGGGGCCCAAACCCCTTGGGGGGCTCTCCAGGGATCCTTTTCTCATGGCTGAACAGCTGTAGTTGCCCCAGACGTTTCCTACATAACCCTGTCTCCTTGAGCTCCCTACTTTGCTCATCCTGTTTTCCCCTCCCCACCCTAGGCACTGCACCTCTGATAATATAGCCCAGGATAACACTTACCCTGAGTAGCAGTGTTTACTCTGCCTGCAGGTGGGTATGGAAAAGAAAGAGGAAAAAAATATGGAAGTCACACCCTGCTCCGCTGTGGCCCATATCCCCACTGTCCCTATCTTTCCAGCCCCTGCCTCGAGCCTGCCTCCAACAAATGGACACATATGGGTCAAGGATTCCTCCATAAAGATTAAGCCCCAGAGTGGAGGTGGGGCCATTACTGCCATAACCACAGAGACCCAGAAGGCTTTCCCTCCTAGCTGAGAACTGCGGGCCTGCATTGGGGCCCAAGCCACAGGGCAACCCCAGGCTGATGCCTACAGTAGAAACACCACTCATGTCCAGGCCAAGGGCTTGATCTCCCAGTGCCCAAGCCAGCCCTAATACAGCCCCTCAGACCCAGGTGGCCCCATTACCTAAGGTAGAAGAAATCGGGCTGCGGGCGTAAGGAGGTGTAAACCGAGTGCCAGTGGCTCACACCCTCTTTACAACACAGAGGTGGGGTCGGGGCTGGTCACGATTGAGAAGACGCAATCAGCCAGGGTTCCGGGCTGCAGCACCTACCATCCCCTGTGGGCGGTAAACTGTGTTTCTACACCTACGAAGGTACATTTTTCTCTGGGGAGAGAGTCCGCGACTTTCATCAGATTCTCAAAGGATCCATGACTCGGAAGGGACCATGAGCATCCCCAGAGACCTCTTTCTTCTTAGCGGTCAGTTGAGAAGTTCTCGGGCCACCTAATCTCCCCCAGTCACCGGGCTGGTGACGTCGCCCCTCAGTGTCTCCTTTCGCTGGGAACCCGCAAAGCCTGGCGCTGCGCGAGAGGCGGATATTGACCCCACTGAGGATGAGAAAATTGGGGAAGGAGACAGGGACTGCGGTCCCCAGACTGGGAGGGCGGGTCACGACTCCCTTCGCTACGCCTTCCCCCCGCCCTAATTTCATAGACTGCAGGCGGGAGGAGCCTCTTTGGTGCATCTGATTGGGCAAACCCCCGAGGCAGGGCTGTGCGACCGGAGAAGGAGGGCAGAGAGGAGGTGAATGGCGAGGGGCGGAGCCAGCGCCCGCGCCCGCCCCTCTCCGCTCAGGAACAGATCGGGCTCCCCCTGGCGGCCCCGGCCCCCACTCTACTCCTCGGGCGCCCCCCGCCCTCGATCTTCTACCGCCACCTAGCACAGGTTGGTCTCCGCGGACCAGCAGACTGACAGACGGACGGAGCGTGGCCCTCCGTGAGCGCCCGGGCGCAGGAGGGGGCGGGGAGGCGGTGTCTGCGGCTTGAGGAGCAG